>NW_027034458.1:0-8056 GCF_034236695.1 Oncorhynchus nerka | reverse complement strand
GTTATTGACTTGTTAATTGTTTACTCCATGTGTAACTCTGTGTTGTCTGTTCACACTGCTATGCTTTATCTTGGCCAGGTCGCAGTTGCAAATGAGAACTTGTTCTCAACTAGCCTACCTGGTTAAATAAGAGTGTTCTCAACTAGCCTACCTGGTTAAATAAAGGTGTTCTCAACTAGCCTACCTGGTTAAATAAAGGTGTTCTCAACTAGCCTACCTGGTTAAATAAAGGTGTTCTCCAACTAGCCTACCTGGTTAAATAAAGGTGTTCTCAACTAGCCTACCTGGTTAAATAAAGGTGTTCTCAACTAGCCTACCTGGTTAAATAAAGGTGTTCTCAACTAGCCTACCTGGTTAAATAAAGGGTGTTCTCCAACTAGCCTACCTGGTTAAATAAAGGTGTTCTCAACTAGCCTACCTGGTTAAATAAAGGTGTTCTCAACTAGCCTACCTGGTTAAATAAAGGTGTTCTCAACTGGCCTACCTGGTTAAATAAAGGTGTTCTCAACTAGCCTACCTGGTTAAATAAAGGTGTTCTCAACTGGCCTACCTGGTTAAATAAAGGTGTTCTCAACTGGCCTACCTGGTTAAATAAAGGTGTTCTCAACTGGCCTACCTGGTTAAATAAAGGTGTTCTCAACTAGCCTACCTGGTTAAATAAAGGTGTTCTCAACTGGCCTACCTGGTTAAATAAAGGTGTTCTCAACTAGCCTACCAGGTTAAATAAAGGTGTTCTCAACTAGCCTACCTGGTTAAATAAAGGTGTTCTCAACTAGCCTACCTGGTTAAATAAAGGTGTTCTCAACTGGCCTACCAGGTTAAATAAAGGTGTTCTCAACTAGACTACCTGGTTAAATAAAGGTGTTCTCTACTAGACTACCTGGTTAAATAAAGGTGTTCTCAACGAGCCTACCTGGTTAAATAAAGGTGTTCTCAACTAGCCTACCTGGTTAAATAAAGGTGTTCTCAACTAGCCTACCTGGTTAAATAAAGGTGTTCTCAACTGGCCTACCTGGTTAAATAAAGGTGTTCTCCAACTAGCCTACCTGGTTAAATAAAGGTGTTCTCAACTAGCCTACCTGGTTAAATAAAGGTGCCTCTCAACTAGCCTACCTGGTTAAACAAAGTAGTTCAACTGGCCTACCTGGTTAAATAAAGGTGTTCTCAACTGGCCTACCTGGTTAAATAAAGGTGTTCTCAACTGGCCTACCTGGTTAAATAAAGGTGTTCTCAACTGGCCTACCTGGTTAAATAAAGGTGTTCTCAACTGGCCTACCAGGTTAAATAAAGGTGTTCTCAACTGGCCTACCTGGTTAAATAAAGGTGTTCTCAACTGGCCTCCCTGGTTAAATAAAGGTGTTCTCAACTGGCCTACCTGGTTAAATAAAGGTGTTCTCAACTAGCCTACCTGGTTAAATAAAGGTGTTCTCAACTGGCCTACCTGGTTAAATAAAGGTGTTCTCAACTGGCCTACCTGGTTAAATAAAGGTGTTGAAGAAGAATTGAAGATAATTTCTGTCGTGCTTGTCGAGCTGCTATATCAAAGTGCTGTACTAAAACCCAGCCTAAAACCCCAAACATATTGCACATACACGCACAAATCTAAATTACACCTGTGCTGGAATAATACATTATGGCATTTCAAACATGATAGTACAAAAACGATTTCATATTTCCACAAACTTCAGTGTTTCCTTTCAAATTGTATCAAAAATAGGTCCTGAGCTACAGGCAGTTAGATTTGGGTCCTGAGCTACAGGCAGTTAGATTTGGGTCCTGAGCTACAGGCAAAGAGATTTGGGTCCTGAGCTACAGGCAGTTAGATTTGGGTCCTGAGCTACAGGCAGTTAGATTTGGGTCCTGGAGCTACAGGCAGTTAGATTTGGGTATGTCATTTTAGTTGAAAATTGAAAAAAAAGGGCGGATCCTTTTAATGGGTTTGTGCTTATTAGTAATTGGAATAAGCAATTGCATAAATGTGTCAAGTGCAGCGTCTGGTTTGCTCCTCATTACACACCACAGACCAGCAAATATTATTTACATCAACATATTAATCAATAAAAAACGTATTGTATGACCTCTCATACACCATATTAGGCCAGACATTGGAACTTTGGTTTTCCTAGATAAATAAATGAAATCAAAGTTTATTTGTCACGTGCGCTGAATACAACAGGTGTAGACCTTACAGGGAAATGCTTAAAATGGCTATTATATTGTGATCAGTACATCCTATGGATTTGGATACTGCTTGAAAGCTAATTCTGCAGCGTTAGTAAAGATATGATTAATACATGTTGATGATTTAATTCCTGGGCTGTTTGTAACTACCTGGTAGGTTGACCAACAACCTGATCCAGGTTACAGGCACTGGTTACAGTTTGAAGCTTTTCCTGATTGGGCAGCTTGATGATGTCCAGTCAATATTTAAATCACCCAGAAAATATACTTCTGTTGATATCACATACATTATCAAGCATTTCACACGTTATCCAGATACTGACTGTTGTCACTTGGTGATCTATAGCAGCTTCCCACCAGAATGGGCTTTAGGTGAGGCAGATGAACCTGTAGCCATATTACTTCCACAGTATTTAACATTATCCAGATAGTGACTGTTAACACTTGGTGGTCTATAGCAGCTTCCCACCAGAATGGGCTTTAGGTGAGGCAGATAAACCTGTAGCCATATTACTTCAACATTATTTAGCATGTAAGCTTTACAGGAATGTGGTTCTTTATATTTCCACGCCTAGTCATGGCGACGTATATTTTCTCATTGTACATTTTTGGGGCTTTAGTACTTCTCTTAGCAGAACTTTTAGAGTGTCACGACTCCCGCCGAAGTTGGCTCCCCCGCCTGTTCGGGCGGTGTTCGGCGGTCGTCGTCACCGGACTACTAGCCGCCACCGATCCCTTTTTCTTTTCGGTTAGTTTTGTCTCATTTGTTACACCTGGTCCTATTTTGTGGTTGATTTTCTTCCCTATTCAGCGCATGGAACCCACCCCTTTGTTGTGGGGGATTATTTGGATGTTCACGTTGTATCGTTGGTGTTGTTAGTGCTCTGGACCTTGTTACCCGTTGGTTTGGGTTGGTCACTGTTTGCGCCCTGTGTGTCGGGCCGTATTAAAGTGCTCTTTTCCCCTGGACCTCTCTGCGCCTGACCCCTGAGAGAGGTAAAGTCTGAAACCTTCTGCCGTGTTCCCGCCTTTCTGTACCGAGCTCTGGTTGTGAGCTTGGTTGTTTGGTTGGGTGACTGTTCTGGAGTTCCCCCAGGTGGTATCAGCTCCTACTGCTGCTAGCGAGGGGGTGAGACTGGTAGGGAGCACCACAGGGTTAAAGATCAGCTCCTACTGCTGCTAGCGTGGGGGTGAGACTGGTAGGGAGCACCACAGGGTTAAAGATCAGCTCCTACTGCTGCTAGCGTGGGGGTGAGACTGGTAGGGAGCACCACAGGGTTAAAGATCAGCTCCTACTGCTGCTAGCGTGGGGGTGAGACTGGTAAGGAGCACCACAGGGTTAAAGATCAGCTCCTACTGCTGCTAGCGAGGGGGTGAGACTGGTAGGGAGCACCACAGGGTTAAAGATCAGCTCCTACTGCTGCTAGCGGGGGGGTGAGACTGGTAGGGAGCACCACAGGGTTAAAGATCAGCTCCTACTGCTGCTAGCGCGGGGGTGAGACTGGTAGTGAGCACCACAGGGTTAAAGATCAGCTCCTACTGCTGCTAGCGCGGGGGTGAGACTGGTAGGGAGCACCACAGGGTTAAAGATCAGCTCCTACTGCTGCTAGCGGGGGGTGAGACTGGTAGGGAGCACCACAGGGTTAAAGATCAGCTCCTACTGCTGCTAGCGAGGGGTGAGACTGGTAGGGAGCACCACAGGGTTAAAGATCAGCTCCTACTGCTGCTAGCGTGGGGGTGAGACTGGTAGGGAGCACCACAGGGTTAAAGATCAGCTCCTACTGCTGCTAGCGAGGGGTGAGACTGGTAGGGAGCACCACGGGGTTAAAGATCAGCTCCTACTGCTGCTAGCGAGGGGTGAGACTGGTAGGGAGCACCACAGGGTTAAAGATCAGCTCCTACTGCTGCTAGCGTGGGGTGAGACTGGTAGGGAGCACCACAGGGTTAAAGATCAGCTCCTACTGCTGCTAGCGAGGGGTGAGACTGGTAGGGAGCACCACAGGGTTAAAGATCAGCTCCTACTGCTGCTAGCGGGGGGTGAGACTGGTAGGGAGCACCACAGGGTTAAAGATCAGCTCCTACTGCTGCTAGCGCGGGGGTGAGACTGGTAGGGAGCACCACAGGGTTAAAGATCAGCTCCTACTGCTGCTAGCGTGGGGGTGAGACTGGTAGGGAGCACCACAGGGTTAAAGATCAGCTCCTACTGCTGCTAGCGAGGGGGTGAGACTGGTAGGGAGCACCACAGGGTTAAAGATCAGCTCCTACTGCTGCTAGCGTGGGGGTGAGACTGGTAAGGAGCACCACAGGGTTAAAGATCAGCTCCTACTGCTGCTAGCGGGGGGTGAGACTGGTAGGGAGCACCACAGGGTTAAAGATCAGCTCCTACTGCTGCTAGCGTGGGGTGAGACTGGTAGGGAGCACCACAGGGTTAAAGATCAGCTCCTACTGCTGCTAGCGTGGGGGTGAGACTGGTAGGGAGCACCACAGGGTTAAAGATCAGCTCCTACTGCTGCTAGCGCGGGGGTGAGACTGGTAGGGAGCACCACAGGGTTAAAGATCAGCTCCTACTGCTGCTAGCGTGGGGGTGAGACTGGTAGTGAGCACCACAGGGTTAAAGATCAGCTCCTACTGCTGCTAGCGCGGGGGTGAGACTGGTAGGGAGCACCACAGGGTTAAAGATCAGCTCCTACTGCTGCTAGCGTAAGCTTAACTCTCTGAACACTCGTGACGTGTAGTCCACTTGTCATTCCAATCTCCTTTGCATTAGCGTAGCCTCTTGTGTAGCCTGTCAACTATGTGTCTGTCTATCCCTGTTCTCTCCTCTCTGCACAGACCATACAAACGCTCCACACCGCGTGGCCGCGGCCACCCTAATCTGGTGGTCCCAGCGCGCACGACCCACGTGGAGTTCCAGGTCTCCGGTAGCCTCTGGAACTGCCGATCTGCGGCCAACAAGGCAGAGTTCATCTCCGCCTATGTCTCCCTCCAGTCCCTCGACTTCTTGGCACTGACGGAAACATGGATCACCACAGACAACACTGCTACTCCTACTGCTCTCTCTTCGTCTGCCCACGTGTTCTCGCACACCCCGAGAGCTTCTGGTCAGCGGGGTGGTGGCACCGGGATCCTCATCTCTCCCAAGTGGTCATTCTCTCTTTCTCCCCTTACCCATCTGTCTATCGCCTCCTTTGAATTCCATGCTGTCACAGTTACCAGCCCTTTCAAGCTTAACATCCTTATCATTTATCGCCCTCCAGGTTCCCTCGGAGAGTTCATCAATGAGCTTGATGCCTTGATAAGCTCCTTTCCTGAGGACGGCTCACCTCTCACAGTTCTGGGCGACTTTAACCTCCCCACGCCTACCTTTGACTCATTCCTCTCTGCCTCCTTCTTTCCACTCCTCTCCTCTTTGACCTCACCCTCTCACCTTCCCCCTACTCACAAGGCAGGAAATACGCTCGACCTCATCTTTACTAGATGCTGTTCTTCCACTAACCTCGTTGCAACTCCCCTCCAAGTCTCCGACCACTACCTTGTATCCTTTTCCCTCTCGCTCTCATCCAACACTTCCCACACTGCCCCTACTCGGATGGTATCGCGCCGTCCCAACCTTCGCTCTCTCTCCCCGCTACTCTCTCCTCTTCCATCCTATCATCTCTTCCCTCTGCTCAAACCTTCTCCAACCTATCTCCTGATTCTGCCTCCTCAACCCTCCTCTCCTCCCTTTCTGCATCCTTTGACTCTCTATGTCCCCTATCCTCCAGGCCGGCTCGGTCCTCCCCTCCCGCTCCGTGGCTCGACGACTCATTGCGAGCTCACAGAACAGGGCTCCGGGCAGCCGAGCGGAAATGGAGGAAAACTCGCCTCCCTGCGGACCTGACATCCTTTCACTCCCTCCTCTACATTCTCCTCTTCTCTCTGCTGCTAAAGCCACTTTCTACCACTCTAAATTCCAAGCATCTGCCCTAACCTAACCCTAGGAAGCTCTTTGCAACCTTCTCCTCCCTCCTGAATCCTCCTCCCCCTCCCCCCTCCTCCCTCTGCAGATGACTTCGTCAACCATTTTGAAAAGAAGGTGGACGACATCCGATCCCCTCGTTTGCCTAAAGTCAAGCGACACCGCTAGTTCTGCTCACTGCCCTACCCTGTGCTCCTGACCTCTTTCTCCCCTCTCTCTCTCAGATGAAATCTCGCGTCTTGTGACGGCCGGCCGCCCAACAACCTGCCCTTGACCCTATCCCCTCCTCTCTTCTCCAGACCATTCCGGGACCTCCTCCCTTACCTCACCTCGCTCATCAACTCATCCCTGACCGCTGGCTACGTCCCTTCCGTCTTCAAGAGAGCGAGAGTTGCTTCCCTTCTGAAAAAACCCCCTACACTCGATCCCTCCGATGTCAACAACTACAGACCAGTATCCCTTCTTTCTTTTCTCTCCAAAACTCTTGAACGTGCCGTCCTTGGCCAGCTCTCCCGCTATCTCTCTCAGAATGACCTTCTTGATCCAAATCAGTCAGGTTTCAAGACTAGTCATTCAACTGAGACTGCTCTTCTCTGTATCACGGAGGCGCTCCGCACTGCTAAAGCTAACTCTCTCTCCTCTGCTCTCATCCTTCTAGACCTATCGGCTGCCTTCGATACTGTGAACCATCAGATCCTCCTCTCCACCCTCTCCGAGTTGGGCATCTCCCGGCGCGGCCCACGCTTGGATTGCGTCCTACCTGACAGGTCGCTCCTACCAGGTGGCGTGGCGAGAATCCGTCTCCACACCACGTGCTCTCACCACTGGTGTCCCCCAGGGCTCTGTTCTAGGCCCTCTCCTATTCTCGCTATACACCAAGTCACTTGGCTCTGTCATAACCTCACATGGTCTCTCCTATCATTGCTATGCAGACGACACACAATTAATCTTCTCCTTTCCCCTTCTGATGACCAGGTGGCGAATCGCATCTCTGCATGTCTGGCAGACATATCCGTGTGGATGACGGATCACCACCTCAAGCTGAACCTCGGCAAGACGGAGCTGCTCTTCCTCCCGGGGAAGGACTGCCCGTTCCATGATCTCGCCATCACGGTTGACAACTCCATTGTGTCCTCCTCCCAGAGCGCTAAGAACCTTGGCGTGATCCTGGACAACACCCTGTCGTTCTCAACTAACATCAAGGCGGTGGCCCGTTCCTGTAGGTTCATGCTCTACAACATCCGCAGAGTACGACCCTGCCTCACACAGGAAGCGGCGCAGGTCCTAATCCAGGCACTTGTCATCTCCCGTCTGGATTACTGCAACTCGCTGTTGGCTGGGCTCCCCTGCCTGTGCCATTAAACCCCTACAACTCATCCAGAACGCCGCAGCCCGTCTGGTGTTCAACCTTCCCAAGTTCTCTCACGTCACCCCGCTCCTCCGCTCCCTCCACTGGCTTCCAGTTGAAGCTTCGCATCCGCTACAAGACCATGGTGCTTGCCTACGGAGCTGTGAGGGGAACGGCACCTCAGTACCTCCAGGCTCTGATCAGGCCCTACACCCAAACAAGGGCACTGCGTTCATCCACCTCTGGCCTGCTCGCCTCCCTACCACTGAGGAAGTACAGTTCCCGCTCAGCCCAGTCAAAACTGTTCGCTGCTCTGGCCCCCAATGGTGGAACAAACTCCCTCACGGCGCCAGGACAGCGGAGTCAATCACCACCTTCCGGAGACACCTGAAACCCCACCTCTTTAAGGAATACCTAGGATAGGATAAAGTAATCCCTCTCACCTCCCCTCCCCCTGAAAAGATTTAGATGCACTACTGTTCCACTGGAGGTCATAAGGTGAATGCACCAATTTGTAAGTCGCTCTGGATAAGAGCGTCTGCTAAATGACTTAAATGTAAATGTAAATG
>NW_027034457.1:0-2500 GCF_034236695.1 Oncorhynchus nerka | reverse complement strand
GGGAGGGGGGTAAGGAGGATGACAGTAGAACCAGTCTTCACAGGGTCCTATAATAACACTCATTAAGAAGGGGAGGGGGGTAAGGAGTGATGACAGTAGAACCAGTCTTCACAGGGTCCTATAATAACACTCATTAAGAAGGGTAGGGGGGATAAGGAGTGATGACAGTAGAACCAGTCTTCACAGGGTCCTATAATAACACTCATTAAGAAGGGAGGGGAGGGGGGTAAGGAGTGATGACAGTAGAACCAGTCTTCACAGGGTCCTATAATAACACTCATTAAGAAGGAGGGGGGTAAGGAGTGATGACAGTAGAACCAGTCTTCACAGGGTCCTATAATAACACTCATTAAGAAGGGGAGGGGAGGGGGGTAAGGAGTGATGACAGTAGAACCAGTCTTCACAGGGTCCTATAATAACACTCATTAAGAAGGGGAGGGGGTGAGGAGTGATGACAGTAGAACCAGTCTTCACAGGGTCATATAATAACACTCATTAAGAAGGGCAAGGGGAGGGGGTAAGGAGTAATGACAGTATAACCAGTCTCTCATGCTAGGTCCTAATAACACTCATTAAGAAGGAGGGGGGTGAGGAGGATGACAGTAGAACCAGTCTCTCACAGGTCCTATAATAACACTCAATCACATGGTAAGGGGGGTAAGGAGTGATGATTGTGCATATAACCAGTCTTCACAGGGTCCTATAATAACACTCATTAAGAAGGGGAGTGGGGGTAAGGAGTGATGACAGTAGAACCAGTCTTCACAGGGTCCTATAATAACACTCATTAAGAAGGGGAGGGGGAGGGGGGTAAGGAGGATGACAGTAGAACCAGTCTTCACAGGGTCCTATAATAACACTCATTGAGAAGGGGAGGGGGGTGAGGAGTGATGACAGTAGAACCAGTCTTCACAGGGTCCTATAATAACACTCATTAAGAAGGGTAAGGGGGGTAAGGAGTGATGACAGTATAACCAGTCTTCACAGGGTCATATAATAACACTCATTAAGAAGGGTAAGGGGAGGGGAAAGGAGTGATGACAGTAGAACCAGTCTTCACAGGGTCATATAATAACACTCATTAAGAAGGGGGGTAAGGAGTGATGACAGTAGAACCAGTCTTCACAGGGTCATATAATAACACTCATTAAGAAGGGGAGGGGGAGGGGGGTAAGGAGTAATGACAGTAGAACCAGTCTTCCCAGTGTCCTACTCCTGGCGGTAAAGTCTATGGCGGCCCTCGGTTGAGCAGGAGGGTGGAGACATTCACGTTGCCATAGTGAGCAGCGATGTGCAGGGGGTAAACCCACTCTGTTAGGGGAGAGAGGGGGAGCGAGAGAGAGATACAGAGAGAGAGAGAGAGACATAGAGAGAGGGGAGTGGAGGGAAACAAAAAGAGAGTAGAAAGACAGATGAGATTCAGTTCAACTGCAGATCCCAACAGAAGAAAGACAGACTCTTAGTTCATGCAGCATTCCCATGATGCATTGCTTCCGGAGAAAAGGAGAGATGAGGAAATAAACTCAAGAAAAGAGAGGAAAGAGAAAGCTAATGAATCAGAACAGTACAGACTACACCCTGAGGCCCCTGGTCAGTACATGATACAGTACAGACTACACCCTGAGGCCCCTGGTCAGTACATGATACAGTACAGACTACACCCTGAGGCCCCTGGTCAGTACATGATACAGTACAGACTACACCCTGTGGCCCCTGGTCAGTACATGATACAGTACAGACTACACCCTGAGGCCCCTGGTCAGTACATGATACAGTACAGACTACACCCTGAGGCCCCTGGTCAGTACATGATACAGTACAGACTACACCCTGAGGCCCCTGGTCAGTACATGATACAGTACAGACTACACCCTGAGGCCCCTGGTCAGTACATGATACAGTACAGACTACACCCTGAGGCCCCTGGTCAATACATGATACAGTACAGACTACACCCTGTGGCCCCTGGTCAGCACATGATACAGTACAGACTACACCCTGAGGCCCCTGGTCAGTACATGATACAGTACAGACTACACCCTGAGGCCCCTGGTCAGTACATGATACAGTACAGACTACACCCTGAGGCCCCTGGTCAGTACATGATACAGTACAGACTACACCCTGAGGCCCCTGGTCAGTACATGATACAGTACAGACTACACCCTGAGGGCCCTATATAGTATTGCCATGATGCTCTGGTCTAAAGTAGTGCATTACATAGGGAATAGGGTGCCATGGGGCTCTGGACTAAAGTAGTGCCCTATACAGGGAATAGGTTGCCACAGGTCTCTGGTATAAAGTAGTGCACTACGTAGGGAATAGGGTGCCATAGGGTTCTGGTCTAAAGTAGTGCACTACGTAGGGAATAGGGTGCCATAGGGTTCTGGTCTAAAGTAGTGCACTACGTAGGGAATAGGGTGCCATTTGGGCAGCGGAATGAAGACAATAATCATGCGAAACAAATAATCTATCACAGTCTATAACACTACATTAACCC
>NW_027034456.1:0-8054 GCF_034236695.1 Oncorhynchus nerka | reverse complement strand
AGTGTGCTTCGTTCAGTTACGTCTGCCCGTCATAATAGATAACCCCGTCATAATAGATAACCCGTCATAATAGATAACCCGTCATAATAGATAACCCGTCATAATAGATAACCCGTCATAATAGATAACCCGTCATAATAGATAACCCCGTCATAATAGATAACCCCGTCGTCATAACCTGAATAATAGATAACCCAGTCATAATAGATAACCCGTCGTCATAACAGATAGATAACCCTGTCATTATAGATAACCCCATCGCAACAGATGTACCCGCGTCATAATAGATAACCCCGTCATAATAGATAACCACATCACAACGTCTATCACAATAGATAACCCGTCATCAATAGATAACCCCGTCATCATTACCGTACCGATAACCCTAGTCATAATAGACAACACCGTCATAATAGATAACCCGTCATGCTAATACGATAACCCGTCATCATATATAGATAACCCGATCATAATAGATAACCCCGTCATAACAGATAACCCGTCACATATAACAGATAACCCGTCATATATAGATAACACCGTCGCAACAGATAACCTCGTCATAATAGATAACCCCGTCATAATAGATAACCCACGTCATTAATAGATAACCCTGTCATTATAGATAACCCGTCATAATAGATAACCCCGTCACAATAGATAACCCCGTCATAATAGATAACCCTGTCATAATAGATAACCCGTCATAACAGATAACCCCGTCATAATAGATAACCCTGTCATAATAGATAACCTCGTCATAATAGATAACCCCGTCATAATAGATAACCCCGTCATAATAGATAACCCCGTCTAATAGATAACCCCGTCATATACAGATAACCTCGTCATAATAGATAACCCCGTCATCAACAGATAACCCCGTCATAATAGATAACCCGTCATAATAGATAACCCATCATAATAGATAACCCGTCATAACAGATAACCCCGTCATAACAGATAACCCCATCATAATAGATAACCCCGTCATAACAGATAACCCCGTCATAATAGATAACCCCGTCATAACAGATAACCCCATAATAGATACATCATAATAGATAACCCGTCATAATAGATAACACCGTACATAATAGATAACCCCGTCATAATAGATAACCCCGTCATAATAGATAACCCCGTCATAACTAGAGATAACCCCGTCATAACAGATAACTCCGTCATAATAGATAACCTCGTCATAACAGATAACCCTGTCATAATAGATAACCCGTCATTAATAGATAACCCCGTCATTATAGATAACCCCGTCATAACAGATAACCCCGTCATAACAGATAACCCCGTCATAATAGATAACCCCATCATAATAGATAACCCCGTCATAATAGATAACCCCGTCATAACAGATAACCCTGTCATTATAGATAACCCCGTCATAACAGATAACCCCGTCATAATAGATAACCCCGTCATAATAGATAACCCCGTCATAATAGATAACCCCGTCATAATAGATAACCCTGTCATTATAGATAACCCCATCATAATAGACAACACCGTCATAATAGATAACCCCGTCATAATAGATAACCCCGTCATTATAGATAACCCCGTCATAATAGATAACCCCGTCATAATAGATAACCCCGTCATAATAGATAACCCCGTCATAACAGATAACCCCGTCATAATAGATAACCCCGTCATAATAGATAACCCCGTCATAACAGATAACCCTGTCATTATAGATAACCCCGTCATAACAGATAACCCCGTCATAATAGATAACCCCGTCATAATAGATAACCCCGTCATAATAGATAACCCTGTCATTATAGATAACCCCATCATAATAGACAACACCGTCATAATAGATAACCCCGTCATAATAGATAACCCCGTCATTATAGATAACCCCGTCATTATAGATAACCCCGTCATAATAGATAACCCCGTCATAATAGATAACCCCGTCATAACAGATAACCCCGTCATAACAGATAACCCCGTCATAATAGATAACCCCGTCATAACAGATAACCCCGTCATAATAGATAACCCCGTCATAACAGATAACCCTGTCATAATAGATAACCCCGTCATAACAGATAACCCCGTCATAATAGATAACCCCGTCATAACAGATAACCCTGTCATAATAGATAACCCCGTCATAATAGATAACCCTGTCATTATAGATAACCCCGTCATAATAGATAACCCTGTCATTATAGATAACCCCGTCATATTAGATAACCCCGTCATAATAGATAACCCCGTCATTATAGATAACCCCGTCATAACAGATAACCTCGTCATAATAGATAACCCCGTCATAACAGATAACCCCGTCATAATAGATAACCCCGTCATAACAGATAACCCCGTCATAATAGATAACCCCGTCATAATAGATAACCCCGTCATAATAGATAACCCCGTCATAACAGATAACCCCGTCATAATAGATAACCCCGTCATAATAGATAACCCCGTCATAACAGATAACCCCGTCATATTAGATAACCCCGTCATAATAGATAACCCCGTCATTATAGATAACCCCGTCATAACAGATAACCTCGTCATAATAGATAACCCCGTCATAATAGATAACCCCGTCATAATAGATAACCCCGTCATAACAGATAACCCCGTCATAATAGATAACCCCGTCATAATAGATAACCCCGTCATAATAGATAACCCCGTCATAATAGATAACCCCGTCATAATAGACAACACCATCGTGGCCTGGTGCCAGGCTGCAGTGAACTATTGGCAGCGACATTATTGTTTCAGTCTATAAATGATAGACTATTTATCCCAATCTTTTGCCAAACGTAGATCAGCAAAACAAAGATCCAAAATAGAAATCCCAACCCATACAGAAGTCTTTCATTCTGCCATTCAGCTGTCCCCATATTGCGACTTCTAATCCCATGTCTGGAGTTGTAGGTTTAGTAAACACTGGTATACCACATACCCCGCAGCGGGTTATAGTGTGCCACCCCGCCCTCCACCCCACCCCCAGATATAGTAGGCCTTGAATGACAGTAAATGAACTGTCAGACTGCAACATTTCTGCTCATTCTCATTGACAAATGTGTAGAATAGCATGATTAGCTATAAAACTGCTATTTTTTTCTTTCTGCTTCATGGCAATATGTGTAGGATTGCAGAAAATTAGCTAAATTCTCTCAGCCTAATTGCAAAATGTGTACAATAGCATGATTAGCTATAAAACTGTTTCTCTCTGACCCATGGCAATATAAATTGCAGAAAGTTAGCTATAAAACAGCAATTTTCTCTCAACCTCATGGGAAAATGTGTAGAATATCATGAGATTAGCTATAAAGCTGCACATTTTCTCTTTGCCCCATGGCAAAATGTGTGGAATGTGTTTGTGTGTGGGAGATTTTTATTTATTTTCATCTTCCACAAGAGTCTCTGTTTCTTTCATTCAGACTTTCTGTAAGTTTCTCTCTCTGATGTCTCCAAACTGAGGGTGTTGATCTTGAGTTTCTCTCTCTGATGCCTCCAAACTGAGGGTGTTGATCTGAGCTTCAGTGGCTGTGTCTGAGCTAGCAATGCAGACCACACCCCAGAGCAGAAAACAGGGATGAAAACTCTGCCTTTGTGGCGAAGCTTAAGTCATTCATTTCATAGGCGTCTTTTATGTTTTGCACTGACTCTCTGCACAGGCTCAATGTACACTCACTGGACCCTAACCACACACACACACACACACACACACACACACACACACACACACACACACACACACACACACACACACACACACACACACACACACACACACACACACACACACACACACACTCTTCACATGCTGCTGCTACTTTCTGTTTATTATCATGCATAGTCACTTTTACCCGACTCTACATGTACATTTTACCTAAAATGGCCTTGACTAACTCGTACCTCTCCACATTGACTCTGTACTGGTACCCTTGTATACAGCCTACATTGACTCTGTACTGGTACCCCTGTATATAGCCTCCACATTGACTTGTACTGGTACCCCTTTGTATACATCCTCCACATTGACTCTGTACTGGTACCCTTGTATACAGCCTCCACATTGACTCTGTACTGGTACCCCTTGTATATAGCCTCCACATTGACTCTGTACTGGTACCCCTTGTATACAGCCTCCACATTGTCTCTGTACTGGTACCCCTTGTATACAGCCTCCACATTGACTCTGTACTGGTACCCCTTGTATACAGTCTCCACATTGACTCTGTACTGGTACCCCTTGTATACAGCCTCCACATTGACTCTGTACTGGTACCCCTTGTATACAGCCTCCACATTGACTCTGTACTGGTACCCCTTGTATACAACCTCCACATTGACTCTGTACTGGTACCCCTTTGTATACAGCCTCCACATTGACTCTGTACTGGTACCCCTTGTATACAGCCTCCACATTGACTCTGTACTGGTACCCCTTGTATATAGCCTCCACATTGACTCTGTACTGGTACCCCTTGTATACAGCCTCCACATTGACTCTGTACTGGTACCCCTTGTATAAATAGCTCCACATTGACTCTGTACTGGTACCCCTTGTATACAGCCTCCACATTGACTCTGTACTGGTACCCCTTGCATAGCCTCCACATTGACTCTGTACTGGTACCCTTGTATACATCCTCCACATTGACTCTGTACTGGTACCCCTTGTATACAGCCTCCACATTGACTCTGTACTGGTACCCCTTGTATATAGCCTCCACATTGACTCTGTACTGGTACCCCTTGTATATAGCCTCCACATTGACTCTGTACTGGTACCCCTGTATATAGCCTCCACATTGACTCTGTACTGGTACCCTTGTATACAGCCTCCACATTGACTCTGTACTGGTACCCCTTTTCTTCCACATTGACTCTGTACTGGTACCCCTTGTATACAGCCTGGTTATTGTTATTTCTTCTGTTTCTACTGGTTAATTTAGCAAATGTTTCTTAGTTACTTTACATCTGCATCGTTGGTTAAGGGCTCGTAAGTAAGCAGTTCACTGTAAGGTTTACACCTGTTGTTTTTCGGCGCATGTGATTTGTAGGCCTTTTATCCACAGTACCAGTACCAGTCCATGGTTTTGTTGAGGCTTTGAGAATCAGAATGAAAGGCAGAATGAAGTATTCAACCCCTTTTTTATGACAAAAGCCTAAAGAGTTCAGGAGTAAACATGTGCTTTAAAACTCACATTATAAGTTGCATGGACTCACTCTGTGTGCAATAACAGTGTTTAACATGATTTGTGAATGATTACCTCATGGCTGTACCCCACAGATACAATTATCTGTAGATCCCTCAGTCAAGCAGTTCATTTCAAAGATAAAGTCAACCACAAAGACCATTGTGGGTTTACTCTGCAATACTAAGCTAATTGACAGAGTGAAAAGGAAGAAGCTTGTACAGAATAAAAATGTCTAAAACATGCACCTTGTTTGCAACAAACCTAATACTGCTAATACTAATACTAATATTACTGCACTAATACTGCTAATACTAATACTAATACTAACACTAATACTGCCAATACTAATGCTAATACTACTGCACTAATACTGCTAATACTAATACTAATACTACTGCACTAATACTGCTAATACTAATACTACTGCACTAATACTGCTAATAACTAATACTAATACTACTGCACTAATACTGTAATGCACTAATGACTAATGCTACTGCTAATACTGCCAATGGCTAATACTAATATTACTTATTAATATTGCTAATACTAATACTAATACTACTGCTAATACTGCTAATACTAATACTAATACTAATAATAACATTATACTAATACTAATACTAACATTATACTTCACTAATACTAACAATACTAATACTAATACTGCACCTAATACTGCTAATGCTAATACTAATACTACTGCACTAACATTATACTAATACTAATACTAATACTAATACTAACATTACTAATACTAAATAATAACTAATACTAATACTATACTACTGCACTAATACTGCTAATACTAATACTAATACTAATACTACTGCACTAATACTGCTAATACTAATTAGTAATACTACTGCACTATACTAACTTATACTAATACTAATACTAACTGCACTAATACTAATACTAATACTTTCTAATAAGTGGTCAATAATATACTAATACTAATTCAATTATACTGCACTAATACTAACTATACTAATACTAATACTAACATTATACTACTAATACTGCTAATACTAATACTAATACTGCTGCACTAATACTGCTGTGCTAATACTACTGCACTAATACTGCAAAACAAATGTGGCAAAAGCAAAGTGTTATGTTGTTTGTTATGTTTGTGGCAAATCAATACAACACATTACTGAGTATCACTCTCCATATTTTCAAAGTGTAGTGGTGGCTGCATCACATGTTATGGGTATGCTTGTAATCGTTAAGGACTGAGGAGTTTTTCAGGATTAAAAAATAAACGGAATGGAGCAAAGCACAGGCAAATCCTAGAGGAAAACCTGCTTCAGTCTGCTTCCCAACAGACACTGGGAGATGAATAGACCTTTCCAGCAGGACCATAACCCAAAAGGCCAAATATTCACTGGAGTTTCTTACCAAGACGACAGTAAATGTTCCTGGGTGGCCGAGTTACAGTTTTGACTTAAATCTGGTTGTCTAGTGATGACCAGTTTGACAGAGCTTTTAGAATACTGAAAAGAATAATGGGCATATATTGTACAAGCCAGGTGTCCAAAGCTCTTAGAGACTTACCCAGAAAGACTCACAGCTGTAATTGCTGCCAAAGGGCATTCTTACATGTATTGACTCAGGGGTGTTAATACTTATGTAATTTAGATATTTGTGTATTTCATTTGCAATACATTTGCAAACATTTCTAAAAACATGTTTTCACTTTGTCATTATGGGTTATTGTGTGTAGATGGGTGAGGAAAAAAATATATTGAATCATTTTTGAATTCGGGCTGTAACACCACAAAATGTGGTATGAATCAAGGGTTATGAATATTTTCTGAAGGCACTGTATTTATGATTCAAACAACTCAGGAATGAGAGGAATTATAGCCAGTGTTTCTGCCTGCAGAGTGCTGTCTGTGTGTGTGTCCATACAGGAACATCCTACCACTGTTCTCCCTTCTCCCTTCTAGGCTTTCACAAGGATTAGATGGACCCCATTATGGTATATCTGTCAACTACATCTATTCATCTATTATAGAAATTTTATTTTCTCTTTCGTGTACAATTATAACCCACCTGTGCCCTTGATGCCTTCATAGAGATCATTGAAAGTTGTCATCAGTAGATATATGGAATCCAGAGGTGAAAGAGGATTCCACACCTGCCAAAGAATAGGACATGAATTTCATCAATCCCATCGGGTTTCATATCAGAAACAAAGTCAGTGTGCCCCTCAACCCTGCTGAGTGAGTGAACCCTCCTTGTACAGATGTAGGATCATAATATGAGCACGTTTGCTACAGCAGGAAAACAATCCTGTAGTATTAGGATTATGATTCATGTGCATTTTCGTAGAGGTTGATACATTTTTCGTAAGTGAAAATCAAGTCTGAAATTTCCTGCAACAGGGGGATCAAATTAAGATCCTACACCTGTACCTCTCCATGCTGACTGGATGCTCTCTCTGTTCAGTGCAGCAATCAGGTTGCTGCTTACTCATCACTCCAATAGAGACTGTATCTGCAACCGCACAGCAGAGCAGGATGCCGTTAGTGTAGTGTTGTCGGCCCTACGCGTGTGTGTGTGCGTGTGCACGTGCGTGTGTGTGCGTGCGTGTGTGTGTGAATGTAACACACATACACACATACACGTGAGATGCCATTCCTGTGCCCATTGCCAAGCTCTGTGTGCCAACCAGACAGAAGGGCAAGAGGCCTAACAGCGGTAGCAACATTAGTCATAGAACATATATCCATGATGCATTGGATAACAGGAAGCAGAGATTAAAGGCCTATATGTTGGAAACAGTTCTGAGAGTATTTTGTTATGTATCCCAGACAGGTACATTAGAAGTGATGTGTTCTAGAG
>NW_027034454.1:0-8052 GCF_034236695.1 Oncorhynchus nerka | reverse complement strand
TCCCAGTGATCCTCCCGCCCAGTGATCCTCCCTCCCAGTGATCCTCCCGCCCAGTGATCCTCCCGCCCAGTGATCCTCCCTCCCAGTGATGTTGTGAAAGTCACTGTGTTATTACGGAGAACCAACTTTTTCCTCTGGTTTGTCGACAGCAGCAAAGCTTTGTAGAGACAGCAGCAAAGCTTTGTAGAGACAGCAGCTCCTATGACCAGCTCAAGCCTTGCCACTGACCAATGGCAGGGCGGCAGGGTAGCCTAGTGGTTAGAGTGTAGAGGCGGCAGGGTAGCCTAGTGGTTAGAGTGTAGAGGTGGTAGCCTAGTGGTTAGAGGTAGGCGGCAGGCTGGCCTGGTGGTTGGAGTGCGGGCGGCAGGGTGGCCTAGTGGTTAGAGTGTAGAGGCGGCAGGAATAGCCTAGTGGTTAGAGTGTGAGGCGGCAGGGTAGCCTGAGTGGTTAGAGCGTTGGACTAGTAACCGGAAGGTTGTGAGTTCAAACCCCGAGCTGACAAGGTACAAATCTGTCGTCTCTGCCCCTGAACAGGCAGTTAACCCACTGTTCCCAGGCCGTCATTGAAAATAAGAATGTGTTCTTAACTGACTTGCCTGGTTAAATAAAGGTAAAATAATGTAACGATAGTGTATATGACATGAGTCATCTCCATATATACACTACATACAATATTGGACATCCTCTCAGAGCTCACAGGCGCCCCCAGAGTTCAGTCCTGCACCAGTTCCTGGATCCAGTTATATCAAATCAAATCACATCAAATTTTATTTGTCACATACACATGGTTAGCAGATGTTAATGCGAGTGTAGCGAAATGCTTGTGCTTCTAGTTCCGACAATGCAGTGATAACCAACAAGTAATCTAACTAACAATTCCAAAACATCAGTTGCTCAGTCAGGAACCCCATTAAACCAACCCCTTCCATCTCCTGTTAATTGAATGTAACTGAGGCCCCAGATCAGGGCTTAAACCAGTTGCTCAGTCAGGAACCCCATTAAACCAACCCTTCCATCTCCTGTTAATTGAATGTAACTGAGGCCCCAGATCAGGGCTTAAACCAGTTGCTCAGTCAGGAACCCCATTAAACCAACCCTTCCATCTCCTGTTAATTGAATGTAACTGAGGCCCCAGATCAGGGCCTAAAACCAGTGGTTTCAGTTGGCTTCGTGTTCATTGGACAAATCTTGAAATGTTTTTATTTTTTAATAACTGCTGTTTTGTAAAGAAAGTACTTTTTTTTTTAAATAACTGAGGATCACAACTCTACTGCAATGATGTTCACATTGGAATGGCTTTTTGATGTATTTCTATATTGTTTTTAGTTGTCGGATGTAACATTTCTGTAAGAAATAAATAATGGTCATGTGCCAAATAAACACAAAACAGTATTGTATAAATTTATACTGTCAAATGATCTGTCGAACAAAATGTTTGTACTCCTTTGGATTTTGTAGATTTTGTATTGGTGTATTTAGTGATCTTGTAGTTGTTTTTTTCACAGGATGTTTTTTTTTGGGGGGGGGGGTCAACTTTAAAAAAGCAAGAATTAAAGCTGCAAGTTTTCTGCGCTAATTTTCGGAATATCGTGTCTTCTTTTTCCAAGTCTCGTGTTTGTTGGTTCCAACTACTCACTAATAACAGAAAGGCCAGAGCCAAGAATTTAGATGGGAGATGGAGGTTCCTGCGTTGTGATGCGCACACACTAGAACGTTCTACGGCGGCCATATTGTCTCCCCATTAACATGACATGGACAATATTTAAACAATGATACAGAACTGAATGATTAAAATTACAACAATATATAAAAAACATTATGAAAAGGTGGCCCGACTCTAAATATCTGACTCTGAGCTAGAATTTCATATAACACAGGAATCCCTCTCTATTGAGGAGGTCCTAGGATCTGTCTGAATGACAGGAGGTCCTCTGTATTGAGAGGTCCTAGGATCTGTCTAAATGACAGGAGGTCCTCTGTATTGAGAGGTCCTAGGATCTGTCTGAATGACAGGAGGTCCTCTGTATTGAGAGGTCCTAGGATCTGTCTAAATGACAGGAGGTCCTAGGATCTGTCTAAATGACAGGAGGTTCTCTGTATTGAGAGGTCCTAGGATCTGTCTGAATGACAGAAGGTCCTAGGATCTGTCTAAATGACAGGAGGTCCTCTGTATTGAGAGGTCCTAGGATCTGTCTGAATGACAGGAGGTCCTAGGATCTGTCTAAATGACAGGAGGTCCTAGGATCTGGACAGGAGGTCCTCTGTATTGAGATGGTCCTAGGATCTGTCTAATGACAGGAGGTCCTCTGTATTGGAGAGGTCCTAGGATCTGTCTAAATGACAGAGGTCCTAGGATCTGTCTAAAATGACACAGGAAGCCTCTGTATTGAGAGGTCCTAGGATCTTGTCTGAATGACAGGAGGTCCTCTGTATTGAGAGGTCCAAGGATCTGTTCAAATGACAGGAGGTCCTAGGATCTGGGTCTGTTGGAATGACAAGAGGTCCTAGGATCTGTCTGAATGACATGAGGTCCTAGGATCTGTCTAAATGACAGGAGGTCCCTGTATTGAGAGGTCCTAGGATCTGTCTGAATGACAGAGGTCCTAGGACTGTCTCAAAGGACAGGAGGTCCCAGGATCTGTCTGTCAAATGACAGGAGGTTCTCTGTATTGAGAGGTCTAGGATCTGTCTGAATGACAGAGGTCCTAGGATCTGTCTAAATGACAGGAGTCCTCTGTATTGAGAGGTCCTGGATCTAAATGACAGGAGGTCCTAGGATCTGTCTAAATGACAGGAGGGTCCTAGGATCTGTCTAAATGACAGGAGGTTCTCTCTATTGAGAGGTCCTAGGATCTGTCTGAATGACAGGAGGTCCTCTGTATTGACAGAGGTCCTAGGATCTGTCTAAATGACAGGACCTGTATTGAGAGTCCTAGGATCTGTCTAAATGACAGGGAGGTCCTAGGATCTGTCTAAATGACAGGAGGTTCTCTGTATTGAGAGGTCTAGGATCTGTCTGAAACTGACAGGAGGTCCTCTGTATTGAGAGGTCCTAGGATCTGTCTGAATGTGATCTGTCTAAATGACAGGAGGTCCTCTGTATTGAGAGGTCCTAGGATCTGTCTGAATGACAGGAGGTCCTCTGTATTGAGAGGTCCAAGGATCTGTCTAAATGACAGGAGGTCCTAGGATCTGTCTGAATGACAAGAGGTCCTAGGATCTGTCTGAATGACAGGAGGTCCTAGGATCTGTCTAAATGACAGGAGGTCCTCTGTATTGAGAGGTCCTAGGATCTGTCTGAATGACAGGAGGTCCTCTGGTAGAGATCCCTGGATCTGTCTGAATGACAGGAGGTCCTAGGATCTGTCTAAATGACAGGAGGTCCTCTGTATTGAGAGGTCCTAGGATCTGTCTAAATGACAGGAGGTCCTAGAGAGGTCCTAGGATCTGTCTAAATGACAGGAGGTCCTAGGATCTGTCTTGACAGGAGGTCCTAAATGACAGAGGTCCTAGGATCTGTCTGAATGACAGGAGGTCCTCTGTGAGAGGTCCTAGGATCTGTCTAAATGACAGGAGGTCCTAGGATCTGTCTAAATGACAGGAGGTCCTCTGTATTGAGAGGTCCTAGGATCTGTCTGAATGACAGGAGGTCCTAGGATCTGTCTAAATGACAGGAGGTCCTCTGTATTGAGAGGTCCTAGGATCTGTCTGAATGACAGGAGGTCCTAGGATCTGTCTAAATGACAGGAGGTCCTCTGTATTGAGAGGTCCTAGGATCTGTCTGAATGACAGGAGGTCCTCTCTGTCTAAATGTCCTAGGATCTGTCTAAATGACAGGAGGTCCTCTGTATTGAGAGGTCCTAGGATCTGTCTAAATGACAGGAGGTCCTCTCTATTGAGAGGTCCTAGGATCTGTCTGAATGACAGGAGGTCCTCTGTATTGAGAGGTCCTAGGATCTGTCTAAATGACAGGAGGTCCTAGGATCTGTCTAAATGACAGGAGGTCCTCTGTAGGATCTGTCTGTCTAAATGACAGGAGGTCCTCTGTATTGAGAGGTCCTAGGATCTGAAATGACAGGTCCTAGGATCTGTCTAAATGACAGGAGGTCCTCTGTATTGAGAGGTCCTAGGATCTGTCTAAATGACAGGAGGTCCTAGGATCTGTCTAAATGACAGGAGGTCCTAGGATCTGTCTAAATGACAGGAGGTCCTGGATTGAGAGGTCCTAGGATCTGTCTGAATGACAGGAGGTCCTCTGTCCTAGGATCTGTCTAAATGACAGGAGGTCCTAGGATCTGTCTTGACAGAGGTCCTAGGATCTGTCTAAATGACAGGAGGTCCTCTGTATTGGAGGTCCTAGGATCTGTCTAAATGACAGGAGGTCCTAGGATCTGTCTAAATGACAGGAGGTCCTCTGTATTGGAGGTCTGTCTAAATGACAGGAGGTCCTCTGTATTGAGAGGTCCTAGGATCTGTCTGAATGACAGGAGGTCCTAGGATCTGTCTAAATGACAGGAGGTCCTAGGATCTGTCTAAATGACAGGAGGTCCTCTGTATTGAGAGGTCCTAGGATCTGTCTAAATGACAGGAGGTCCTAGGATCTGTCTAAATGACAGGAGGTCCTCTGTATTGAGAGGTCCTAGGATCTGTCTAAATGACAGGAGGTCCTCTGTATTGAGAGGTCCTAGGATCTGTCTAAATGACAGGAGGTCCTAGGATCTGTCTGAATGACAGGAGGTCCTCTGTATTCCTAGGATCTGTCTAAATGACCTCTGTATTGAGAGGTCCTAGGATCTGTCTGAAACAGGAGGTGACAGACAGAGGTCCTAGGATCTGTCTAAATGACAGGAGGTCCTCTGTATTGAGAGGTCCTAGGATCTGTCTGAATGACAGGAGGTCCTAGGATCTGTCTAAATGACAGGAGGTCCTCTGTAGGATCTGTCAAATGACAGGAATCTGACAGGAGGTCCTCTGTATTGAGAGGTCCTAGGATCTGTCTAAATGACAGGAGGTCCTAGGATCTGTCTAAATGACAGGAGGTCCTAGGATCTGTCTAAATGACAGGAGGTCCTAGGATCTGTCTAAATGACAGGAGGTCCTAGGATCTGTCTAAATGACAGGAGGTCCTCTGTATTGAGAGGTCCTAGGATCTGTCTAAGGAGGTCCTAGGATGAAATGACAGGAGGTCCTCTGTAGGATCCTAGTCTGTCTAAATGACAGGAGGTCCTCTGTATTGAGAGGTCCTAGGATCTGTCTAAATGACAGGAGGTCCTAGATCTGTCTGAATGACAGGAGGTCCTCTGTATTGGAGGTCCTGTCTGTCTAAATGACAGGAGGTCCTCTGTCTGAATGACAGGAGGTCCTAGGATCTGTCTGAATGACAGGAGGTCCTATCTGTCTAAATGACAGGAGGTCCTCTGGAGAGGTCCTAGGATCTGAATGACAGGAGGTCCTAGGATCTGTCTAAATGACAGGAGGTCCTAGGATCTGTCTAAATGACAGGAGGTCCTCTGTATTGAGAGGTCCTAGGATCTGTCTAAATGACAGGAGGTCCTAGGATCTGTCTAAATGACAGGAGGTCCTAGGATCTGTCTAAATGACAGGAGGTCCTCTGTATTGAGAGGTCCTAGGATCTGTCTAAATGACAGGAGGTCCTCTGTAATTGAGAGAGTCCTAGGATCTGTCTAAATGACAGGAGGTCCTCTGTATTGAGAGGTCCTAGGATCTGTCTAAATGACAGGAGGTCCTAGGATCTGTCTAAATGACAGGAGGTCCTCTGTATTGAGAGGTCCTAGGATCTGTCTAAATGACAGGAGGTCCTAGGATCTGTCTAAATGACAGGAGGTCCTAGGATCTGTCTAAATGACAGGAGGTCCTCTGTATTGAGAGGTCCTAGGATCTGTCTAAATGACAGGAGGTCCTAGGATCTGTCTGAATGACAGGAGGTCCTCTGTATTGAGAGGTCCTAGGATCTGTCTAAATGACAGGAGGTCCTAGGATCTGTCTAAATGACAGGAGGTCCTCTGGATCTGGATCTGTCTAAATGACAGGAGGTCCTAGGATCCTGTCTGTCTGAAATGACAGGAGGTCCTCTGTCCTTGAGAGGTCCTAGGATCTGTCTAAATGACAGGAGGTCCTCTGTATTGAGAGGTCCTAGGATCTGTCTAAATGACAGGAGGTCCTAGGATCTGTCTAAATGACAGGAGGTCCTCTGTCCTAGGATCTGTCTAAATGACAAGAGGTCCTAGGATCTGTCTGAATGACAGGAGGTCCTAGAATGACAGGGAGGTCCTAGGATCTGTCTGTGAGAGGTCCTAGGGATCTGTCTAAATGACAGGAGGTCCTAGGATCTGTCTGAATGACAGGAGGTCCTAGGATCTGTCTGTCTAAATGACAGGAGGTCCTCTGTATTGAGAGGTCCTAGGATCTGTCTAAATGACAGGAGAGAGTCCTAGGATCTGTCTAAATGACAGGAGGTCCTCTGTATTGAGAGGTCCTAGGATCTGTCTAAATGACAGGAGGTCCTCTGTATTGAGAGGTCCTCTGTCTAAATGGATCTTTCTAAATGACAGGAGGTCCTCTGTATTGAGAGGTCCTAGGATCTGTCTAAATGACAGGAGGTCCTCTGTGGGAGAGGTCCTAGGATCTGTCTAAAATGACAGGAGGTCCTAGGATCTGTCTAAATGACAGGAGGTCCTCTGTATTGAGAGGTCCTAGGATCTGTCTGAATGACAGGAGGTCCTAGATCTGTCTGAATGACAAGAAGTTGACAGGAGGTCCTAGATCTGTCTAAATGACAGGAGGTCCTCTGTATTGAGAGGTCAGGATCTGTCTGAATGACAAGAGGTCCTAGGATCTGTCTGAATGACAGGAGTCCTAGGATCTGTCTAAATGACAGGAGGTCCTCTGTGAGTCCTGAGAAAATGACAGTCCTAGGATCTGTCTGAATGACAGGAGGTCCTCTGTATTGGAGAGGTCCTAGATCTGTCTAAATGACAGGAGGTCCTAGATCTGTCTGAATGACAGGAGGTCCTCTGTATTGAGAGGTCCTAGGATCTGTCTAAATGACAGGAGGTCCAGGGATCTGTCTGAATGACAAGAGGTCCTAGGATCTGTCTAAATGACAGGAGGTCCTAGGATCTGTCTAAATGACAGGAGGTCCTCTGTATTGAGAGGTCCTAGGATCTGTCTGAATGACAGAGGTCCTAGGATCTGTCTAAATGACAGGAGGTCCTAGGTATTGTCTAAATGACAGGAGGTCCCTCTGTATTGAGAGGTCCGGATCTGTCTAAATGACAGGAGGTCCTAGGATCTGAATGAGGAGGTCCTAGAGATCTGGATCTGAATGACAGGAGGTCCTAGATCTGTCTAAATGACAGGAGGTCCTCTGTATTGAGAGCGTCCTAGGATCTGTCTGAATGACAGGAGGTCCTAGATCTGTCCAGCTGACAGGAGGTCTAGGATCTGTCTAAATGACAGGAGGTCCTTCTGTATATGAGAGGTCCTAGGATCTGTCTAAATGACAGGAGGTCCTAGGATCTGTCTAAATGACAGGATCCTGTATGAGAGGTCCTAGGATCTGTCTAAATGACAGGAGGTCCTCTTATTGAGAGGTCCTAGGATCTGTCTAAATGACAGGAGGTAGGCTGCTGAATGACAGAGTTCTGTATTGAGAGGTCCTAGGACTGTCTGAATGACAGGAGTCAGACTGTAATGACAGGAGTCCTCTGTGAGAAGGTCCTAGGATCTGTCTGGCGAATGACAGGAGGTCTAGGATCTGTCTAAATGACAGGAGGGTCCTCTGTATTAGGCTGGATCTGTCTGAATGACAGGAGGTCTAGGATCTGTCTAAATGACAGAGTCCTGAGATCTGTCTAAATGACAGGGTCCTCTGTATTGAGAGGTCTAGGATCTGTCTGAATGACAGGAGGTCTATCTGTTGAGGAGTCTCTGATAGAGGTCCTAGGATCTGTCTGAATGACAGGAGGTCCTAGGTCTATGACAGAGTCTAGGATTTCTAAATGAGGGCCGATCTGTCTAATGACAGGAGGT
>NW_027034453.1:0-8052 GCF_034236695.1 Oncorhynchus nerka | reverse complement strand
ATCATAAAGAGGACAAATTGTACATGTCCCCCTCAGCGCCCCGCCTCGCCGTTTAACACCTTCTCTCAGTATGAAAAGGTCATATAGGCCTAGTTAATGTAGAATGCACGACTTATTTTGTCCTATTGTTCTAGCAGGACATATATCCAGAGGCCAGCCCAGGTTAACAGTTCCACTGAGCAAGGTCCTGATATTTAGTGCTCTGTGTGACACTCTGGTGAGAAGAATCACAACGAAAAAGATGCAGAAGGTAACAGAGAACATCATAGGAGCTCTCCTACCTCCCACAGGCACCGTCCAACGTTGTTCAGCAAAGTAAGAACCAACGTTATGCAAGAAGAAGAGCACAACCTATCTGGGACTGATTGCTTATGTCATTCAGGACTCTCCAGACAAGATGCTCACATTTACTCAGGTAAAACCAATATATTTGCTCACCCAGGGTGTAATTTCAATTGTGTTCTGAAAAGGAAATACTGGTCCTTAATTAATGACAGTGCTAATATGGAGTGTTATCATTTTGTAGTTGATGGACAAAGTTGGGAGCTTTCCTCCTCAGGAGACAGAAAAGGCATCGAGAACAACGTCAGGGTCTGCTTATCCCAACGATTGTTTTGTCAAGGTATGTCCACAATAATTATATCAACTGTATCAGACCGTACTTATTGTATCTTCATTCATCCACCCTGAGATCAACAGACATTCATTTGTTGATCAAAGTTGATTCATTTCAGGTTCCAGTCAGTCCATATATGCCACACTAAAAAGAATCCTGGAAAATTCGACCAGAGTCAAATAACAGCGAAGATGGCAAGACGCCACTAAGGGCATACTGGACTTGTTCCCGGAGTTGTCCACCAAAGAATGGAGGCAGACAGATATCCGAGCGCTCTGCCGCGGTCTTCACCAAATCCAACCCTCGCCAGCCTCAAATGCAGAATAATAATGAGGTGAACTTTAGCAGTCCTTTCCATCGAATCCATCTTGAAATACTCCAGCCCCAACGCTGCTCCCCTCGTTTGCCGACCCACCGCCTAACTATTTGAGGTACCCTGTGCCCAGGTACGCTTGTGATGCTCACCATTTTGGATTGTAACTAACTTTTTTTTCTTCATTTATTGTCATCGTGCACTGTTAACTTTTGTGTATTTTTTAAATAAAGTCTACTTGGAAAATAAAATTATGCAATCCAATTATTTTTATTGATATGATAACTGGGTAATTAAAAAGCGCCCTGCTGGGCACAGACATCAGTTCGACTCTATATTTGATTTACATTTGTTTGAGTTGTTGAATTCAAGGTGAAATCTGCAAAACATTTCACAATGTCTTGGATTTAGGTTAAAAGTTTATTGAAAAAATACGAAATGTCATTGCATTGATGACTTTTCAAATCCAGTTAGTTTTACACGTTAATTCAACGTCATCACATAGATCTTTGGGGCGAAATGACGTGGAAACAACGTTGATTCAACCAGTTTTGGAATAGTGGGGCAGTACTGTATCCTCATGTTTCTTCCAGACACTAATCAAGAGATATCCGTCGCTAAATAGACAATATTTATTCTATACACACTTTCTATCGAAAATCTAATGGCCTATGTTCGTTTTGGAAGTTGCATAGATCTATTTAAAGTATTATAATATATATAATATATCCTCCAACATCGGCTTCGAGGGCATTAACACTTTTATACCACGGGTTACAAACATATTCAAATAATTGACATATTTTCGTTAAAAACTTTATTTTGATGAATTTATTCATACTATTTCATCCTTCCACAATATATACTCCCGACACAAATCTAGGGTTGCTAATCAAACCGGCTGGTTGTTCATTCTATAGGTTCGGTTGCTAGAGACGTGACGCAGTCGTTCAGTTTCTGTATCTATGGATGCGACCCAGTCGTTTGTTCTAAATGTACCATTGCCATACTTGCTGGCAACGTTCTTATGCCTTACTTGCTAGCTAACCAACTACGGCTAATTTACAGTCAAAAAGTGCAGTCAGAATAACAACAAAGTAGCCGCATTTACTTCAGCTGTTTCCAAGGGACATTTATTTGGAACATATACTGCAAAGGTTTCAAACTCATTCCACAGAGACCCTGGGAGTTTCGCTTCACCCTTGTACTTGATTGATGAATTAAGGTCTCTAATTAGTAAGGAACTTCCAATTCCTGGTTGTCTAGGGCTTCATTGAAAGGAAACATATGTGTATATGTAGAGATCACATTTCAATGTAAAAGTGTAAACCATTTAAGAGCACATAGAAACAGCCCAACTCTTTATTCACCGGAATTTGTATTGGAGGACAAATTGCACCACATACTCCTCTTACGCAGTGGTACGAACTCTCAACTCCCAAGTCAACCAAATGGTCAATTGTAGTCTCCAGCTGTATAACCTACACTCAAGATGATAAGGCATATTGGATCATTACAGGGGAAACGGTAAGAAGTGTTATGGTCACCTCTCATTTCACAAATATTGTAGCTTATACCCTATTTGACATCATCTAAAATGTTTGTGTGGTGCCCATCCATCATCAGTTGAGACACAGTATACTGCTGAATACAAGGTGGTTGTCAGTTAAATCATATACATCGAATTCATAGAATTGGCCTATCCTTTCAGACGCCTGAAATTTAGCTGGTAAACCAATTGAATTGAAACTTTAACTTCCAATTACTACCAGAAAGATGGCGGCTGGTCCACCCATTTTCAAATGTCAATTTGAATGGGAATGTTTATTCTATTGTCTATATTTCTATTATTTCAATCAGTTTCCTATGGAAGATTGACAGTTGAATTTATAACAATGGATATCCCCACTCAAGTCAACATTCTCTGATGTGTGG
This sequence comes from Oncorhynchus nerka, assembly GCF_034236695.1. Lineage (NCBI taxonomy): Eukaryota > Metazoa > Chordata > Actinopteri > Salmoniformes > Salmonidae > Oncorhynchus > Oncorhynchus nerka. The sequence continues at coordinate 5,188 of NW_027034453.1, read as the reverse complement.
ACCTAAAAACATCTTTGTGGTACCATTTAAAATGTTACTACATTTATTAGCCAAAACATGACACCCACCCTGTATTCAAGAGTATGGGAATTGATGGGAAATTATGTAAAATATATCACTAGCCACTTTAAACAATGTTACCTAATATAATGTTTACATACCCTACATTATTAATCTCATATGTATAAGTATATTCTGTACTCTATATCATCTACTGCATCTTTATGTAATACATGTATCACTAGCCACTTTAACTATGCCACTTTGTTTACATACTCATCTCATATGTATATACTGCACTCAATACCATCTACTGTATCTTGCCTATGCTGTACCATCACTCACTCATATATCTTTATGTACATATTCTTATCCCCTTACACTTGTGTCTATAAGGTAGTAGTTTTGGAATTGTTAGCTAGATTACTTGTTGGTTATTACTGCATTGTCGGAACTAGAAGCACAAGCATTTCGCTAACCATGTGTATGTGACAAATACAATTTGATTTGATTTGATATCTCAACTGATGGCAGGCACAACAAACACCTCAATTTATGTAAAATAGGGTCCAAGTTACAACATACACCCCCACCCCCCCTTTACCCTCAGAATAGCCTCAATAAATCAGGGAATAGTCCAAGGTGTCGAAAGCATTCCACAGGGATGCTGGCCCAAGTTCACTCCAAGGCTTCCCACAGTTGTGTTAAGTTGGCTGGATGTCCTTTGGGTGGTGGACCATTCTTGATACACACGGAAAACTGTTTAGCATGAAAAAACCCAGCAGCATCGCAGGTCTTGACACAAACGATATATTTTTAACCCGTCTCCTCCTTCATCTACACTGTTTGAAATGGATTTAATCAGTGGAATCAATAAGGGGTCATACCTTTCACCTGGTCAATTCATGTGATGGAAAGAGCAGGTTTTAAAAAATGTTTTGTACACTTTTTTAAATAATTGCTGTTAAAGAAAAAAAAAAGACAAAAGTATTTGTTTAAATATAAATCATAAAACAGTTTAACAAGCCTGTTTGTCAGCTTTCAAATGATATCAACCGTTTATATTTTCCAGTGATGAAGACATGGATGGGGTATTGAAAATGGGTCAATTTGAGCACCTCTATCTCAGGAATGTTTTGGCATTCAGGTCCAAAAATTACATTTGTGACCACTTCTACTATGAGGAAAACATGTAGGCCTACGGAAGGTTTCGTTCAAGTCAAAAGGGATGCAGTCAGAAAAGGCATCGAGAACAACGTCAGGGTCTGATTATCATCCAACGATTGTTTTGTCAAGGTATGTCCACAATAATTATATGAACTGTATCAGACCGTACTTATTGTATCTTTCATTCAACCACCCTGAGATCAACAGACATTCATTTGTTGATCGTGTTTATCTATTTCAGGTTCCAGCCAGTCCATATATGCCACACTCAAAAATAACTTCTGGAAATTCTGGTGATGATAATGGAAGGCGTATCAAGAACGTGCGTATGTGTGCTGAGCCCTCCTACCTGAAATACTCCAGACCCAACGCTGCTCCTCGTTTTGCCGACCCACCGCCTAACTGTTATTTGAGGTAGCCTGTGCCCAGTTACGCTTGTGATGCTCACCATTTTGGATTGTAACTAACTTTTTTCCATCTATTTTCATTGTGCATTTTTAACTTGTATATATGTTTTCAATAAAGTCTACTTGTAAAATAAAATGATATCATCGAATTATTTACATGTATACTATAACTGCGCCCCACTGGGCACATACGTCGACCTCTATTTTGGCTGAGTTGTCAACTAACATGAATTCAACGTGAAATCAAGAAAACATTTCACAATATCGTTGGATTTAGATTGAATTTGGGTGAAACAAATAAAAATGCCCTAGGGTGATTACTAAAATCCATTTGGTTTTCCACGTTAATTCAACGCCAGTACATATATTTTTGGGGCTGAAATGATGCGGAAACAACGTTGATTCAATTCCCTTTTGCCCAGTACTGTATATTCTCGTGTTTTTTCCAGGCACCAATCAAGAAATATCCATGGCTAAATAGACAATATTTAGGTCTATACACTTTTTTTTCTATAGAAAATATAAAGGCCTATGTTTTTGAATGTATGTTGTTGCACAGTTTGAACCTGTATTGGAAGAAAAATTGCCTAGGCCTATATCCTATTAAATAACACAGGAAGCTAAACCACCACGAAGAGTATCCATTAGCGGTTCATCAAATGGAAACTGTTGGGGAACACTTACAAGTTCTTAAAATAACCATTTTAATGGATCCTCGGAGAACCTTTTCAATAACCGTTCGGGGTTCATTTTAAAACTACCCCTCCCTCCCCTATTATTAATATTATTAATAACACATAACAAAAACAACAATAACACAATATTTTAGTTGTTAGTGTTTTTATGATTTATTGTGGCAAAGCAGAATACAAAAATCTAAATAGGAGGTAAACCCCAGCAGGGCCCCAAGTCCAGTGGGTATATCCTCTGGCATGTTGATGTTAATGTGTTGATGTTCTCCGTATCCATAGCCAGAATGATTTTTCAGTGCATGGTGATCTAACAGGTTTCCTGTTATACTCATCAGAGGTGTAGGAACGGTCTGTGAATCTAAACAAATATGTACAGATGATTAAGAAAACATGCACATGAGAGTGTTTATACCCTTGTTCTTGTGGTAAATGTGAATGAAAACCAGTTGATAATGGTTTTCATACACATGCCTTGTCCATAATGTAGAGGTCTATGGGATTTTCATTGAAGAGGTGAGGGAGGAGGATAATACAAGTGGTCTGTGCATAACACACCAATACCAATTGACATACCTTTGTATACCTCCGTCTGTATCTGCACCCAATATAGCTAGCCTTCAACATATTCTTATAGCATACATATTCTTTACCTCTTTGTTGATTGATATCCAATGAATTGTGTACATTTCCGTTTGAGAAAGATTTTCACAAATATTAAAAGATAGATGGTATCATCATAAAACAATATGAATTTAGATCATACAATTGACATGTTTCATTTAAGTGCCTGCACCTGCTGTCCTTTCAAATCCAAATGTTTCAGTTGGGCAGCTCCTGCAATAACCCCCACCAACTAAGGAGGTTTTCGATGAACCCCACCTGCTATGGGGTTCTTGCCGAAAACATTAAGGTTCTTCGAAGAACTTTGAGGATCTTAGAAGAACCCTTGTTGAACCTCTAATTTTTAGAGTGTGCTATGCGAATGATGCACTTTTACGCAGAAAAGCCCTGGCATATGTTTCGGCATAACGTGGATAGTGAGAAAGTGATATTCAATTAAAATGTTGCAAATATTACACACACACAAAAGTAAAGAACCTGGTTTCCTCGTCCATTTTCAACAGTAGCAATAGACATATCGATGCGCCATGACGCATGCGGTTGTCTAATTTAACTCAAATGGTATTATTTGTAATTATTAGGGATCCTCCATTACTTGTGAAAACTAGATGAATGTTTGTGAGAAGAAAAAAATCGACATCTTTCTGTTTTCTTCAATGACATTCAATTCAGCATTGGAAAAGTTTAAATTTGTTCGACCTTGAGTGAGCCAATCATAAATGAGACCACTATGAAGACACACAGAATGCATTTGATGGATTCTTTTGTCTTCTTCTAATGCCTCTTTAAGGGAAAGTAATCCAAAAATAACTGAAGGTAATCAATCAGATTACGTTACTGAGTTTGGGTCATCCAAAAAGTTATGTTCCTGATTTAAAATGTTTTGCAGGTAACTGTAACGGATCACATTTAGAAAGTCATTGAATGTGGGTATAACTGTTACATTACAAACTAAAAAATCTTAGTTTAATAAATACTTAAACAATTTATCAACCCATCGATGGAATCTGCTATAGAGAAAACTGCCACTTTCTGCCCCTCGAGCCGTTTTTGTTGTTTTGTTGATGAAGCAGTGAGGAGTGTAACCTAGATTGGTAAAAAACAATTGGAGTATAGTTCTGCTGTTTTATGGCGTGTGCAGACGCCCGATGGAAAAAGACAAGTGTTTGTTGTTTTACAGTAACTTCTTTGTTGTTGTAATACCGCAAATGTACCTGAAAGTTTTACCATCAAGGATTACAGCTTTAAAGCTTGATTCAATCGAAGGCCTAATACAATGTAGTTCTAGGTGGTTTGACAAAATCAATTCCCCATTTTTTAAAATGGTTTATAATACTATTTCAGTAGGCATATCTGATCTTGACATGTGCAATTTGCCTGGTTTATGGCCTACACTGTAACTGCATGTAATATAATTAACCACTAGATGACAGTAGTACACATACTTGAACACTTCACAACCTTTAGCAAAGCCCTGGCAGAGTAGGCTATATTTTCAAAAAGTCAGTTCCGAATACAAAGCAACTCCTTGGTAAATATACCATTAAAAAACACATTGTAAATGAGCATAGCTTGCTGCAGTGAATAATATGAATTGCATTCTTTTCAATAAACAATGTAGGTATACACTGTATGAATTTGGAACCATAGACAGCAACTTGCTGGAATATTTGGGCAAATTTCACCCTGACCATTCACTTTATCAGTGTCTCTGTTGGCTCCAGTTATCAATTGTTACGTTGCGTAATTCAGCGACTGAGCACCTGACTACCATCATACAACCAATATGGAGTGAGGAACCGTGTTTGCGATTCTATCTAGAGTTGTCTGTGCAGGGTGTATGCTATGTGGTCGGCACCTTGCCGCACTGCACCTAACTGACACATGGACTCATTTGTAGAGGGTAGAAGGGCATTGTGTGAGTGTGTGTGCCTTTGTGCTTGCAGTCTGTTAGGCTACTTCTGTGGCACATTCAACTCAGCAAGGGGGCTGACTTGACCTGCAACCCCTTCCTGAAGAGCACTGAACTCTGTCGGGTCAATGCAAAAGATGCAAAGTTCAAGAACTGAAAGGTATGATGGAAACCACTCTAAAAATATGCCCCTCTCCACTAGTGAGTGCCAATATGGCATACAGGCCTACACTGTTTGTTGTTCTGACACACCCACTGTTCAGAAGACAGTAGGTTTACTCACGCACAAACCCACATGCCACAGGTGACATGTATCATAAAGTCTACCTCCTGCTGTAAAGTCACCATCCAGGATGTTGTAGATCTTAATAACTTTATCTGAGACTTTG
>NW_027034452.1:0-8045 GCF_034236695.1 Oncorhynchus nerka | reverse complement strand
CAACGAAAATCTGAACTAACAACTCCAAAACTACTGTCTTATACACAGTGTAAGGGGATAAAGAATGTGTACATAAGGATATATGAATGAGTGATGGTACAGAGCAGCATACGGCAGATGGCAGGTATCGAGTACAGTATATACATATGAGATGAGTATGTAGACAAAGCAGTGCGAAGTGGCATAGGCAAAGTGGCTAGTGACATAAGAATGCAGTCTGATGATCTCAGAGTACAGTATATACATATGCATATGAGATGAATAATGTAGGGTAGGCAATACTATATAAGGTAGCATTGTTTAAAAGTGGCTAGTGATATATTTACATCATTTCCCATCAATTCCCATTATTAAAGTGGCTGGAGTTGAGTCAGTGTCAGTGGTCAGTAGAAGCAGCATGCAGCCACCCAATGTTAGTGGTGGCTGCTTTCTAACAGTCTGATGGCCTTGAGATAGAAGCTGTTTTTCAGTCTCTCGCTCCTTGCTTTGATGCACCTGTACTGGACTCCTCGCATTCTGGATGATAGCGGGGTGAACAGGCAGTGGCTCGGTGGTTGTTGTCCTTGATGATCTTTATGGCCTTCCTGTAACATCGGGTGGTGTAGGTGTCCTGGAGGGCAGGTAGTTTGCCCCGGTGATGCGTTGTGCAGACCTCACTACCCTCTGAGAGCCTTTACGGTTGAGGGCGGAGCAGTTGCCGTACCAGGCGGTGATACAGCCCGCCAGGATGCTCTCGATTGTGCATCTGTAGAAGTTTGTGAGTGCTTTGGTGACAAGCCAAATTTCTTCAGCCTCCTGAGGTTGAAGAGGCGCTGCTGCGCCTCTTCACGACGCTGTCAGTGTGAGTGGACCAATTCAGTTTGTCTGTGATGTGTATGCCGAGGAACTTAAACTTGCTACCCCTCTCCACTACTGTTCCATCGATGTGGATAGGGGGTGTTCCCTCTTGCTGCTCTCTGAAGTCCACAATCATCTCCTTAGTTTTGTTTGACGTTGAGTGTGAGGCGGCTTCCTGACACCACACCTGAGGGCCCTCACCTCCTCCCTGTAGGTCGTCTCGTCGTTGTTGGTAATCAGTTTCTCTACCACTGTATTGTCGTCCGCAAACTTCTGATGATTGGAGTTGGAGGCGCATGCGGCCACGCAGTCGTGGGTGAACAAGGAGTACAGGAGAGGGCCTCAGAACGCGCCCGGTGGGGCCCCAGTGTTGAGGCCCAGCGAGGTGGAGATAAAAGAAATGTTACCTACCTCACCACCTCGGGCGGCTCCGCCAGGAAGTCCAGCACCCAGTTGCAGAGGGCTGGGCCGACACCCAGGGTCTTGGAGCTTGATGATGAGAGTTTGGAGGGTACTATGGTGTTAAATGCTGAGCTGTAGTCGATGAACAGCATTCTCACATACAGTGGGGCAAAAAGTATTTAGACAGCCACTAATCGTGCAAGTTCTCCCACTTAAAAAGATGAGAGAGGGCTGTAATTTTCATCATAGATACACTTCCAACTATGACAGACAAAATGAGAAAAAATCCAGAAAATAACATTGTAGGATTTTTAATGAATTTATTTGTAAATTGTGGTGGACTCTACTTTGTCTCTATACTGACGCTTAGCTTGTTTGATTGCCTTGCGGAGGGGAATAGCTATACTGTTTGTATTCGGTCATGTTGCCAGACACCTCCGCCCTGATTAAAGCAGCGGTTCGCGCTTTTCAGTTTCACGTGAATGCTGCCATCAATCCACGCAGCCTGGTTAGGGAATGTTTTAATCGCTGTTATGGGAATCCACATCTTCAACGCAAGATCGTTCTCAATGAACTCGCTCACTGAATCAGCGTATTCGTCACGTTGTTGTTGTTGGGATCTAGCGCGGAACATATCCCAACCCACGTGATGGAAGCAGTCTTGAAGCTGCGGAATCAGATTGTCGACCAGCCGGCGAACGGGGCGCGGAGCCTCTTGTTTCGGTCTCTGTCTGTGAGGCTGGACATTGGCGAAGGTAGTATTCTAGGGAGTGGTGCGGGAAGGAAATTTTGCCTCTTTTACGACATCGTTGTTTTGGTTGGGATCCGATCCATTGTCCTGGATTGTGGGCAAAACGGAGGATCAGCTTCGGGAAAGTCGTATTCCTGGTCGTAATGATGGTGAGTTGACGTTGCTCTTATATTCAGTAGTTCCTCCCGACTGTATGTAATGAAACCTAAGATTACCTGGGGTACCAATGTAAGAAATAACACTTAAAAACAAAATACTGCATAGTTCCTAGAACGCGGGCTGAGGCGGCCATCTCTGTCGGGGCCGGAAGTCCGGGCTCTGGCTGGGCCACTCAAGGACATTCAGAGACTTGTCCTGAAGCCGCTCCTGTGTTGTCTTGGCTGTGTGCTTAGGGTCGTTGTCCTGTTGGAATATGAATCTTCGCCCCAGTCGGAGGTCCTGAGCAGGTTTTCATCAAGGATCTCTGTACTTTTCTCCGTTTATCTTTGCCTCGATCCTGACTAGTCTCCCAATCCCTGCCGCTGACAAACACCCCCACAGCATGATGCTGCCACCACCGTGCTTCACCGTAGGGATGGTACCAGGTTTCCTCCAGATGTGACGCTTGGCATTCAGGCCAGAGAGATCAATCTTGGTTTCATCAGACCAGAGAATATTTTTTTGAGAGTACTTTAGGTGTCTTTGGCAAACCTAAGCGGGCTGTCATATGCCTTTTAATGAGCCATTTCTTCCATCTGGCCACTCTACCAGAAAAAGCCTAATTGATGAAGTGCTGCAGAGATGGTTGTCCTTCTGGAAGTTTCACCCATCTACACAGAGGAGCTCTGGGGCCCTGTCAGAGTGACACTTGGGTTCTTGGTCACCTCCCTGACCTGGCCCTTCTGGAAGGCTCTTCCATCTCCACAGAGGAACTCTGGGGCCCTGTCAGAGTGACCCTTTGGGTTCTTGGTCTCCTCCCCTGACCAAGGCCCTTTTACCCCGGTTGCTCAGTTTGGCCAGGCGGCCAGCTCTAGGAAGAGTCTTGGAGGTTCCAAACGTCTTCCATTTTAAGAATGATGGAGGCCACTGTGTTCTTGGGGACCTTCACTGCTGCAGAATGATGGAGACCTCTGTGTTCTTGGGGACCCTTCAATGCTGCAGAATGATGGAGACCACTGTGTTCTTGGGGACCCTTCAATGCTGCAGAATGATGGAGGCCACTGTGTTCTTGGGGACCTTCACTGCTGCAGAATGATGGAGGCCACTGTGTTCTTGGGGACCTTCAATGCTGCAGAATGATGGAGGCCACTGTGTTCTTGGGGACCTTCACTGCTGCAGAATGATGGAGACCACTGTGTTCTTGGGGACCTTCACTGCTGCAGAATGATGGAGACCACTGTGTTCTTGGGGACCTTCAATGCTGCAGAATGATGGAGGCCACTGTGTTCTTGGGGACCTTCAATGCTGCAGAATGATGGAGACCACTGTGTTCTTGGGGACCTTCAATGCTGCAGAATGATGGAGGCCACTGTGTTCTTGGGGACCTTCACTGCTGCAGAATGATGGAGACCACTGTGTTCTTGGGGACCTTCACTGCTGCAGAATGATGGAGGCCACTGTGTTCTTGGGGACCCTTCAATGCTGCAGAATGATGGAGACCACTGTGTTCTTGGGGACCTTCAATGCTGCAGAATGATGGAGGCCACTGTGTTCTTGGGGACCTATGCTGCAGAATGATGGAGACCACTGTGTTCTTGGGGACCTTCAATGCTGCAGAATGATGGAGACCACTGTGTTCTTGGGGACCTTCACTGCTGCAGAATGATGGAGGCCACTGTGTTCTTGGGGACCTTCACTGCTGCAGAATGATGGAGACCACTGTGTTCTTGGGGACCTTCAATGCTGCAGAATGATGGAGACCACTGTGTTCTTGGGGACCTTCACTGCTGCAGAATGATGGAGACCACTGTGTTCTTGGGGACCTTCACTGCTGCAGAATGATGGAGGCCACTGTGTTCTTGGGGACCTTCACTGCTGCAGAATGATGGAGACCACTGTGTTCTTGGGGACCTTCACTGCTGCAGAATGATGTGAGGCCACTGTGTTCTTGGGGACCCTTCACTGCTGCAGAATGATGGAGACCACTGTGTTCTTGGGACCTTCACTGCTGCAGAATGATGGAGGCCACTGTGTTCTTGGGGACCTTCACTGCTGCAGAATGATGGAGACCACTGTGTTCTTGGGGACCCTTCAATGCTGCAGAATGATGGAGACCACTGTGTTCTTGGGGACCCTTCAATGCTGCAGAATGATGGAGGCCACTGTGTTCTTGGGGACCTTCAATGCTGCAGAATGATGGAGGCCACTGTGTTCTTGGGGACCCTTCAATGCTGCAGAATGATGGAGGCCACTGTGTTCTTGGGGACCTTCACTGCTGCAGAATGATGGAGGCCACTGTGTTCTTGGGGACCTTCACTGCTGCAGAATGATGGAGGCCACTGTGTTCTTGGGGACCTTCAATGCTGCAGAATGATGGAGGCCACTGTGTTCTTGGGGACCTTCACTGCTGCAGAATGATGGAGACCACTGTGTTCTTGGGGACCTTCACTGCTGCAGAATGATGGAGGCCACTGTGTTCTTGGGGACCTTCACTGCTGCAGAATGATGGAGACCACTGTGTTCTTGGGGACCTTCACTGCTGCAGAATGATGGAGACCACTGTGTTCTTGGGGACCTTCACTGCTGCAGAATGATGGAGACCACTGTGTTCTTGGGGACCTTCAATGCTGCAGAATGATGGAGACCACTGTGTTCTTGGGGACCCTTCACTGCTGCAGAATGATGGAGGCCACTGTGTTCTTGGGGACCCTTCAATGCTGCAGAATGATGGAGGCCACTGTGTTCTTGGGGACCTTCACTGCTGCAGAATGATGGAGGCCACTGTGTTCTTGGGGACCTTCACTGCTGCAGAATGATGGAGACCACTGTGTTCTTGGGGACCTTCACTGCTGCAGAATGATGGAGACCACTGTGTTCTTGGGGACCCTTCAATGCTGCAGAATGATGGAGACCACTGTGTTCTTGGGGACCCTTCAATGCTGCAGAATGATGGAGACCACTGTGTTCTTGGGGACCCTTCAATGCTGCAGAATGATGGAGGCCACTGTGTTCTTGGGGACCTTCACTGCTGCAGAATGATGGAGACCACTGTGTTCTTGGGGACCCTTCACTGCTGCAGAATGATGGAGACCACTGTGTTCTTGGGGACCTTCACTGCTGCAGAATGATGGAGGCCACTGTGTTCTTGGGGACCCTTCAATGCTGCAGAATGATGGAGGCCACTGTGTTCTTGGGGACCTTCAATGCTGCAGAATGATGGAGACCACTGTGTTCTTGGGGACCTTCACTGCTGCAGAATGATGGAGACCACTGTGTTCTTGGGGACCTTCACTGCTGCAGAATGATGGAACACTGTTTCTGAGGACCTCATGCTGCAGAATGTGAGGCCACTGTGTTCTTGGGGACCTTCACTGCTGCAGAATGATTGGAGACCACTGTGTTCTTGGAGGACCCTTCACTGCTGCAGAATGATGGAGGCCACTGTGTTCTTGGGGACCTTCAATGCTGCAGAATGATGGAGACCACTGTGTTCTTGGGGACCTTCACTGCTGCAGAATGATGGAGGCCACTGTGTTCTTGGGGACCTTCACTGCTGCAGAATGATGGAGACCACTGTGTTCTTGGGGACCTTCACTGCTGCAGAATGATGGAGACCACTGTGTTCTTGGGGACCTTCACTGCTGCAGAATGATGGAGACCACTGTGTTCTTGGGGACCTTCACTGCTGCAGAATGATGGAGACCACTGTGTTCTTGGGGACCTTCACTGCTGCAGAATGATGGAGACCACTGTGTTCTTGGGGACCTTCACTGCTGCAGAATGATGGAGGCCACTGTGTTCTTGGGGACCCTTCAATGCTGCAGAATGATGGAGGCCACTGTGTTCTTGGGGACCTTCAATGCTGCAGAATGATGGAGGCCACTGTGTTCTTGGGGACCTTCACTGCTGCAGAATGATGGAGGCCACTGTGTTCTTGGGGACCTTCACTGCTGCAGAATGATGGAGACCACTGTGTTCTTGGGGACCCTTCAATGCTGCAGAATGATGGAGACCACTGTGTTCTTGGGGACCTTCACTGCTGCAGAATGATGGAGGCCACTGTGTTCTTGGGGACCCTTCAATGCTGCAGAATGATGGAGACCACTGTGTTCTTGGGGACCTTCAATGCTGCATAATATAAAATATAAAATATATTTTGATGTGTTTAACAATTCTTTTGGTTACTAAATGATTCCATATGTGTTATTTCAAAATCCTGTAATGAGTAGGTGTGTTAAGACTGTAGACTGGTACTGTATATTCATACATGCCATGGAATCAATACAGTCTGTATGGCACAGTTGTCAACATCCTGGTCCGCAAATTAAACTGGTATACTTTCCTATTTATGCTGTTTTTGGTCCTTCGGCCAGTTTTGATCCTTTATATTGGGCAGACAGACCAGTTCCCTACCTCCTCCCTCCTGCCACCTGCCTCCTCCATTTTAGAGGTATTGCTGTAATCAATTGACTGTACTCTTGGATTGAGCAGACTTTCCTGTACAATTCTGACAACTCCAGGAAGGACATAACTCTTCCAGTCCAATTTACAATATAATTTAAGAACAAAATACCCTTTTCAAACATCTTTCCCATAAATACAGGTATTTTATCAACCAGCAAATTTGAAGTTCAGCCACAATATTTGTTGTAATATTGGTTCTATCTTTCTGGGAGGAAATTGAAATTGTGACCAGCTCTACATTTGTTTGTTTGAAAAAGAGAGATACTGACATCCCGTGTGGTGCAGCGGCCCAAGGACCCTGGTTCAGTGGTCTAAGGCACTGCATCTCAGTGCTAGAGGCGTCACTACAGACCCTGGTTCAGTGGTCTAAGGCACTGCATCTCAGTGCTAGAGGCGTCACTACAGACCCTGGTTCAGTGGTCTAAGGCACTGCATCTCAGTGCTAGAGGCATCACTACAGACCCTGGTTCAGAGGTTTAAGGCACTGCATCTCAGTGCTAGAGGCGTCACTACAGAGCCTGGTTCAGTGGTCTAAGGCACTGCATCTCAGTGCTAGAGGCGTCACTACAGACCCTGGTTCAGAGGTTTAAGGCACTGCATCTCAGTGCTAGAGGCGTCACTACAGAGCCTGGTTCAGTGGTCTAAGGCACTGCATCTCAGTGCTAGAGGCATCACTACAGAGCCTGGTTCAGTGGTCTAAGGCACTGCATCTCAGTGCTAGAGGCATCACTACAGAGCCTGGTTCAGTGGTCTAAGGCACTGCATCTCAGTGCTAGAGGAGTCACTACAGAGCCTGGTTCAGTGGTCTAAGGCACTGCATCTCAGTGCTAGAGGAGTCACTACAGAGCCTGGTTCAGTGGTCTGAGGCACTGCATCTCAGTGCTAGAGGAGTCACTACAGAGCCTGGTTCAGTGGTCTAAGGCACTGCATCTCAGTGCTAGAGGCATCACTACAGAGCCTGGTTCAGTGGTCTAAGGCACTGCATCTCAGTGCTAGAGGAGTCACTACAGAGCCTGGTTCAGTGGTCTAAGGCACTGCATCTCAGTGCTAGAGGAGTCACTATAGAGCCTGGTTCAGTGGTCTAAGGCACTGCATCTCAGTGCTAGAGGCATCACTACAGAGCCTGGTTCAGTGGTCTAAGGCACTGCATCTCAGTGCTAGAGGCGTCACTACAGACCCTGGTTCAGTGGTCTAAGGCACTGCATCTCAGTGCTAGAGGCGTCACTACAGACCCTGGTTCAGTGGTCTAAGGCACTGCATCTCAGGGGCATCACTACAGACCCTGGTTCAGTGGTCTAAGGCACTGCATCTCAGTGCTAGAGGCGTCACTACAGACCCTGGTTCAGTGGTCTAAGGCACTGCATCTCAGTGCTAGAGGCGTCACTACAGACCCTGGTTCAGTGGTCTAAGGCACTGCATCTCAGTGCTAGAGGCGTCACTACAGACCCTGGTT
>NW_027034451.1:0-8042 GCF_034236695.1 Oncorhynchus nerka | reverse complement strand
GATGTCATTATGGGGTATTGTGATGTCATTATGGGGTATTGTGATGTCATTATGGGGTATTGGGATGTCATTATGGGGTATTGTGATGTCATTATGGGGTATTGTGATGTCCTTATGGGGTATTGTGATGTCATTATGGGGTATTGTGATGTCATTATGGGGTATTGTGATGTCATTATGGGGTATTGTGATGTCATTATGGGGTATTGTGATGTCCTTATGGGGTATTGTGATGTCCTTATGGGGTATTGTGATGTCATTATGGGGTATTGTGATGTCCTTATGGGGTATTGTGATGTCATTATGGGGTATTGGGATGTCATTATGGGGTATTGTGATGTCATTATGGGGTATTGTGATGTCATTATGGGGTATTGTGATGTCCTTATGGGGTATTGTGATGTCATTATGGGGTATTGTGATGTCATTATGGGGTATTGTGATGTCATTATGGGGTATTGTGATGTCATTATGGGGTATTGTGATGTCCTTATGGGGTATTGTGATGTCCTTATGGGGTATTGTGATGTCCTTATGGGGTATTGTGATGTCATTATGGGGTATTGTGATGTCCTTATGGGGTATTGTGATGTCATTATGGGGTATTGTGATGTCATTATGGGGTATTGTGATGTCCTTATGGGGTATTGTGATGTCATTATGGGGTATTGTGATGTCCTTATGGGGTATTGTGATGTCATTATGGGGTATTGTGATGTCCTTATGGGGTATTGTGATGTCATTATGGGGTATTGTGATGTCCTTATGGGGTATTGTGATGTCATTATGGGGTATTGTGATGTCCTTATGGGGTATTGTGATGTCCTTATGGGGTATTGTGATGTCATTATGGGGTATTGTGATGTCCTTATGGGGTATTGTGATGTCATTATGGGGTATTGTGATGTCATTATGGGGTATTGTGATGTCATTATGGGGTATTGTGATGTCATTATGGGGTATTGGACAATATGGGGCATTGTGATGTCATTATGGGGTATTGGGATGTCCTTATGGGGTATTGTGATGTCATTAGGTATTGGGATGTCCTTATATTGCATGTCCTTATGGGGTATTGTGATGTCATTATGGGGTATTGTGATGTCATTATGGGGTATTGTGATGTCATTATGGGGTATTGTGATGTCCTTATGGGGTATTGTGATGTCCTTATGAGGTATTGATGTCATTATGGGGTATTGTGATGTCCTTATGGGTATTGTGATGTCCCTTATGGGGTATTGTGATGTCATTATGGGGTATTGTGATGTCCTTATGGGGTATTGTGATGTCATTATGGGGTATTGTGATGTCCTTATGGGGTATTGGATGTCATTATGGGGCATTGTGATGTCCTGTCCCTTATGGGGCATTGTGATGTCCTTATGGGTATTGTGGTCATGTCCGTATGGGGTATTGTGATGTCCTTATGAGGTATTGTGATGTCATTGTGGATGTCATTATGGGGTATTGTGATGTGTCATATGGATGTCCCATGGGGGTGATTGTATTGGGATGTCCTTATGGGGTATTGTGATGTCATTATGGGGTATTGTGGATGTCATTATGGGCATTTTGTCAGATTGTCATTATGGGGTATTGGGATGTCATTATGGGGTATTGTGGTCCTTATGTCATTATGGGGTATTGGGATGTCCTATAGAGGTAGATGTCATTATGGGGTATTGTGATGTCATTATGGGTGTATTGTGATGTCATTATGGGGTATTGTGATGTCGTATAGGCATTGTGATGTCATTATGGGGGTATTGTGATGTCCTTATGGGGTATTAGGATGTCCTTGGGATGCCGTTATGGGGTATTGTGATGTCATTATGGGGTATTGGGATGTCCTATGGGGTATTGTGGATGTCATTATGGGGTATTGTGATGTCATTATGGGGTATTGTGATGTCATTATGGGGTATTGTGATGTCCTTATGGGGGTATTGTGATGTCGTTTATGGGGTATTGTGATGTCCTTATGGGGTATTGTGATGTCCTTATGGGGGTATTGTGATGTCATTATGGGTAGGTATTGGGATGTCATTATGGGCATTGTGATGTCATTATGGGGTATTGTGATGTCCTTATGGGGTATTGTGATGTCATTATGGGGTATTGTGATGTCATTATGGGTATTGTGGATGTCATTATGGGGTATTGAGATGTCATTATGGGGTATTGTGATGTCCTATGGGGTATTAGGATGTCAATATGGGGTATTGATGTCCTTATGGGTATTGTGATGTCATTATGGGGTATTGTGATGTCCTTATGGGGTATTGTGGATGTCATTATGGGGTATGTGATGTCCTTATGGGGTATGTGATGTCATTATGGGGTATTGTGATGTCCTTATGGGGTATTGTGATGTCCTTATGGGGTATTGGGATGTCATTATGGGGTATTGTGATGTCCTTATGGGTATTGTGATGTCATTATGGGGTATTGTGATGTCCTTATGGGGTATTGTGATGTCCTTATGGGGTATTGTGATGTCCTACCTAGGGTATTGTGATGTCGTTATGGGGTATTGATGTCCTTATGGGGCATGGATGTCATTATGGCATTGTGATGTCATTATGTGTGTGGTTGATCCTTATGGGTATTGTGATGTCCTTATGGGTATTGTGATGTCATTGGGTATTGTGATGTCATTATGGGGTATTGTGATGTCCTTATGGGTTATTGGGATGTCATTATGGGGTATTGTGATGTCATTATGGGGGGGCATTGTGATGTCCTTATGGTATTGATGTCATTATGGGGTATTGGGATGTCATTATGGGGTATTGTGATGTCCTTATGGGGTATTGTGATGTCATTATGGGGTATTGGGATGTCATTATGGGGTATTGTGATGTCCTTATGGGGTATTGGGATGTCCTTATGGGGTATTGTGATGTCATTATGGGTTATTGTGATGTCCTTATGGGGTATTGTGATGTCATTATGGGGCATTGTGATGTCATTATGGGGCATTGTGATGTCATTATGGGGTATTGGGATGTCATTATGGGGTATTGGGATGTCATTATATTGTAGTCCTTGTGATGTCATTATGGGTTATTGGGATGTCATTATGGGGTATTGTGATGTCCTTATGGGGTATTGTGGATGTCATTGGTGCACAGATGTCCTTATGGGGTGTGTCCTTATGGGCATTGTGATGTCCTATGGGTATTGTGATGTCATTATGGGGTATTGTGATTGGGGTATTGATGTCATTATGGGGGTATTGTGATGTCATTATGGGGGTGCATTGTGATGTCCTTATGGGGTATTGTGATGTCATTATGGGTATTGGGATGTCCTTATAGGGTATTGTGATGTCATTATGGGGGCATTGTGATGTCCTTATGGGGTATTGTGGATGTCATTATGGGGCATTGTGATGTCCTTATAAGTATTGGGATGTCATTATGGGCATGATGTCCTTATGGGTATTGTGATGTCCTTATGGGGTATTGTGATGTCCTTATGGGGTATTGTGATGTCATTATGGGAGCTTATTGATGTCCTTATGGGTATTGTGATGTCCTTATGGGGCATTGTGATGTCCTTATGGGGTATTGATGTCATTATGGGCATTGTGATGTCATTATGGGTATTGTGATGTCATTATGGAATTGTAGATGTCCTTATGGGGTATTGTGATGTCATTATGGGGTATTGTGATGTCATTATGGGGTATTGTGATGTCATTATGGGGTATTGTGATGTCATTATGGGGTATTGGGATGTCATTATGGGCATTTGGATGTATTGTGATGTCCTTATGGGGTATTGTGATGTCATTATGGGTATTGTGATGTCATTATGGGTGGATGTCATTATGGGGTATTGATGTCATTATGGGGTATTGTGATGTCATTATGGGGTATTGGGATGTCATTATGGGGTATTGTGATGTCATTATGGGGTATTGGGATGTCATTATGGGGTATTGTGATGTCATTATGGGTATTGTGATGTCATTATGGGGGTATTGGGATGTCATTATGGGGTATTGTGATGTCCTTATGGGGTATTGTGATGTCATTATGGGGTACTTGGGATGTCATTATGGGGCATTGTGATGTCATTATGGGGTATTGTGATGTCATTATGGGGTATTGGGATGTCATTATGGGGTATTGGGATGTCATTATGGGGTATTGTGATGTCATTATGGGGGTATTGTGATGTCATTATGGGGTATTGGGATGTCATTATGGGGTATTGTGATGTCATTATGGGGTATTGTGATGTCATTATGGGACATTGTGATGTCATTATGGGGTATTGTGATGTCATTATGGGGTATTGGGATGTCATGTTGTGATGTCATTATGGGGTATTGTAATGTCATTATGGGGTATTGTGATGTCCTTATGGGGGTATTGTGATGTCATTATGGGGTATTGTGATGTCCTTATGGGGTATTGGGATGTCATTATGGGGTATTGTGATGTCCTTATGGGGTATTGGGATGTCATTATGGGGTATTGTGATGTCATTATGGGGTATTGGGTCATTATGGGGTATTGTGATGTCATTATGGGGTATTGTGACAGTCATTATGGGGTATTGTGATGTCATTATGGGGTATTGTAATGTCATTATGGGGTATTGTGATGTCATTATGGGGTATTGTGTCATTATGGGTACTGTGTCATTATGGGGTATTGTGATGTCATTATGGGGTAGTGTGAGATGTCATTATGGGTATTGTGATGTCATTATGGGGGTATTGGGATGTCATTATGGGGTAGTGTGATGTCATTATGGGGTATTGGGATGTCATTATGGGGTATTGTGATGTCCTTATGGGACATTGGATGTCATTATGGGGTATTGTGATGTCATTATGGGGTATTGTGATGTCATGGGTATTGTGATGTCATTATGGGGTATTGGGATGTCATTATGGGGTATTGTGATGTCATTATGGGGTATTGGGATGTCATTATGGGGTATTGATGTCCTTATGGGGTATTGTGATGTCATTATGGGTATTGGGATGTCATTATGGGGTATTGTGATGTCATTATGGGGCATTGTGATGTCCTTATGGGGTATTGTGGATGTCATTATAAGGTATTGGGATGTCCTTATGGGGTATTGTGATGTCGCTAGGGGGTATTGTGATGTCCCGGGATGTCATTATGGGGTATTGTGATGTCCTTATGGGGTATTGTGATTTGTCATTATGGGGTATTGTGATGTCCTTATGGGGTATTGTGATGTCCTTATGGGGTATTGTGATGTCATTATGGGGTGCATTATAGACATATTATGGGGTATTGTGGATGTCCTTATGGGGTATTGTGGATGCTATTATGGCATTGTGATGTCATGGGGTATTGTGGGATGTCATTATGGGGTATTGTGATTTCATTGTGGGGTATTGTGATGTCATTATGGGTATTGTGATTTCATTATGGGGTATTGTGATGTCATTATGGGGTGCATTGATGTCCTTATGGGGTATTACAGATCTCTTTATTGCGTATTGTATGTAGATTGATAGTGAAAAATTTTATAATATATTTTTAGAATACTGCCGTAATATAGTGAAAATGTGTAAAAAGTCAAGGGGTCTGAATACTTTGCAAATGCAGTGTATATATGAGACAAGTAGAGTAAATGATTGTTTATGTTAATAGTCCCTCCAGACTTCCTTGGCTCTCTCACTCCTTCATTCATCCCTCTCTCTTTCCCCCAAGTGCTTTCCCCTGTGAGATGTCCGTGGAGGCTTCATATCAGAGACGAATGTCCCTGTAGTACACAGCACTACGCTATAGGAATGTACTGGTCTGGATTACATGCCACACCATTGAGAGTTCTGTCTGGGGAAAAGTCATGAAAACCTATGGATTCCACTTTTCATTACTGAGGTATTCCTGTCCCACTGAGAAAGAGCTATTTGTCATTCTCACAGCAGGGAATTGTCGTACTGGTGAGTGTGTGTGTGTGTTTCTGTGAGTATATGTGTCTGCTTGTATGTGAGTGTGTTTGTGCACGGGCCCACATCCTCAACAAACATGCCTCCCGTCATCGACCTTAAACCACTACGACATCCCTCATGTGTCCTCTGTTGTTTTCTACCTTGTCAGTCAAGTCAAAGACATGGGCTCACTCAGCACCGGGAAAAACACTCACAAACAAACCAGGATACTCTAGATCAGACTTATTTACCCACTACAGCCCTTTATGTTCCAGCTCCAATCAGTCACTGACACACACACACACACACACACACACACACACAGACACACAGCCACACAGCCACACCGACACACACACACACACACACACACACACACACACACAATCAAAGTTTCAGCTGGTAATAATAAGCGTCTTAGTCTCTCAAAAGCTATTTAAGTGAATTTTGTCGTCTCACAGGGGAATGGGTCCACTGAGAGGCTTTTGAAGGCACTGAGGCACACAGAAAAAGTAATTACTTTTTTCACTAAACAGAAGCAGGCGCTGACGGGGCGATGTGTGTGTGAGGGGGTGGGGGAGGGGGTGTAAGGCATGTGTGTGTGAGGGGGTGGGGGAGGGGGTGTAAGGCATGTGTGTGTGTGTGTGTTGTGCGTGGCAGCGATAGACTCAGGGCGAGGTGACAAATGGCTCAAACAGCAGAGGGCCTCATACCGTCACACACGTAGGTGCGGAAGGCGAGCATGTGTGTGAAATACTTATTTATAAAATATACCCTGGGTAGGGAAGCTCTGATCCTAGCCAGGGATAAGGTGGAAAAGAGCTGTGTCATGTTGAATGAATTAGACTAGAAGAAAGAAAGAGTGAGAGAGCGAGAGAGAGAGAGAGAGAAAGTTAGAGAGTGAGACACAGTGAGAGAGAGGGCCTTCTATGCCATCAAAATTAACATGAAATTAGATATTCCAATTAGGATTTGGCTAAAAATACTTGGTTTAGTTATAGAAACAATTGCCCTTTATGTTTGTGAGGTCTGGAGTCCACTCACCAAAAATAATTTACAAAATGGGACAAACACCAAATTGAGACTGCATGCTGAATTCTGCAAAAATATCCTGTGTACAACGTAAAACACCAAATAATGCATGCAGAGCAGAATTAGGCCGATACCCCTAATTATCAAAATCCAGAAAAGAGCTGTTAAATTCTACAACCACCTAAAAGGAAGCGATTCCCAAACCTTCCATAACAAAGCCATCACCTACTGAGAGATGAATCTGGAGAAGAGTCCCCTAAGCAAGCTGTTCCTGGGGCTCTGTTCACAAACACAATCAGATCCCACAGAGCCCGAGGACAGCAACACAATCAGACCCCACAGAGCCCCAGGACAGCAACACAATCAGACCCCACAGAGCCCCAGGACAGCAACACAATCAGACCCCACAGAGCCCCAGGACAGCAACACAATCAGACCCCACAGAGCCCCAGGACAGCAACACAAACAGACCCCACAGAGCCCCAGGACAGCAACACAAACAGACCCCACAGAGCCCCAGGACAGCAACACAAACAGACCCCACAGAGCCCCAGGACAGCAACACAAACACACCCCACAGAGCCCCAGGACAGCAACACAAACAGACCCCACAGAGCCCCAGGACAGCAACACAATCAGACCCCACAGAGCCCCAGGACAGCAACACAAACACACCCCACAGAGCCCCAGGACAGCAACACAAACAGACCCCACAGAGCCCCAGGACAGCAACACAAACAGACCCCACAGAGCCCCAGGACAGCAACACAAACAGACCCCACAGAGCCCCAGGACAGCAACACAAACAGACCCCACAGAGCCCCAGGACAGCAACACAAACAGACCCCACAGAGCCCCAGGACAGCAACACAAACACACCCCACAGAGCCCCAGGACAGCAACACAAACAGACCCCACAGAGCCCCAGGACAGCAACACAATCAGACCCCACAGAGCCCCAGGACAGCAACACAAACACACCCCACAGAGCCCCAGGACAGCAACACAAACAGACCCCACAGAGCCCCAGGACAGCAACACAAACAGACCCCACAGAGCCCCAGGACAGCAACACAAA
>NW_027034450.1:0-8041 GCF_034236695.1 Oncorhynchus nerka | reverse complement strand
ACAGAGACACACACAAATCAAAAAAATCAAATCAAATCAATGTTTATTTGTCACACGCACATGGTTAGCAGATGTTGGGCTTTAGTGTAGCGAAATGCTTGTGCTTCTAGTTCCGACAATGCAGTGATAACCAACAAGTAATCTAACTAATAATTCTAAAACTACTGTCTTATACACAGTGTAAGGGGATAAGAATATGTACATAAGGATATATGAATGAGTGATGGTACAGAGCAGCATACAGTAGATGGTATCGAAAGTACAGCATATATACATATGAGAGAGTATGTAGACAAAGTGTTGAAGTGCAAAGTAGTTAAAGTGGCTAGTGACATAAGAATGCAGTCGATGATCTAGAGTACAGTATATACATATGCATATGAGATGAATAGTGTAGGTAAGTAATATTATATAAGGTAGCATTGTTTAAAGTGGCTAGTGATATATTTACATCATTTCCCATCAACAATCCCATTATTAAAGTGGCTGGAGTTGGGTCAGTGTCAATGACAGTGTGGTTGGCAGCAGCCACTCAATGTTAGTGGTATTGTTTAACAGTCTGATGGCCTTGAGATAGAAGCTGTTTTCAGTCTCTCGGTCCCAGCTTTGATGCACCTGTACTGACCTCGCCTTCTGGATGATAGCGGGGTGAACAGGCAGTGGCTCGGGTGGTTGATGTCCTTGATGATCTTTATGGCCTTCCTGTAACATCGGGTGGTGTAGGTGTCCTGGAGGGCAGGTAGTTTGCCCCGGTGATGCGTTGTGCAGACCTCACTACCCTCTGAGAGCCTTACGGTTGAGGGCGGAGCAGTTGCCCAGACCAGGCGGTGATACAGCCCGCCAGGATGCTCTCGATTGTGCATCTGGGTGGAACTTTCTGAGTGCTTTTGGTGACAAGCTGAATTCTCTCAGCCTCCTGAGGGTTGAAGAGGCGCTTGCTGCGCTTCTTCACGACGCTGTCAGTGTGAGGGACCAATTCAGTTTGTCTGTGATGTGCCGAGGAACTTAAAACTTGCTACCTCTCCACTACTGATCCATCGATGTGGATAGGGGTGTTCTGTCAGTTTCCCAAATCCACAATCATCTCCTTAGTTTTGTTGACGTTGAGTGTGAGGTTATTTTCTTGACACCACACTCCAGGGTCCCCACCTCCTCCCTGTAGGCCATCTCGTCGTTGCTGGTAATCAAGGCTACCACTGTTGTGTCATCCGCGAACTTGATGATTGAGTTGATATGCATGGCCACGCAGTCGGGTGAACAGGGAGTACAGGAGAGTGCCTGGGAACGCACCCTTGTGGGGCCCCCCTGAGTGAGGATCAGGGAGGGGAGATGTTGTTGCCACCCTCACCACCTGTGGGCGGCCCGTCAGGAAGTCCAGTACCCAGTTGCACAGGGCGGGGTCGAGACCCAGGGTCTCGAGCTTGATGACGAGCTTGGAGGTACTATGGTATTGGAATGCCGAGCTGTAGTCGATGAACAGCATTCTCACATAGGTATTCTCTTGTCCAGGTGGGTTAGGGCAGTGTGGTTGAGATTGCATCGTCTGTGGACCTATTTGCGGTAAGCAAATTGGAGTGGGTCTAGGGTGTCAGGTAGGGTGGAGGTGATATGGTCCTTGACTAGTCTCTCAAAGCACTTCATGATGACGGAAGTGAGTGCTACGGGGCGGTAGTCATTTAGCTCAGTTGCCTAGCTTTCTTGGGAACAGGAACAATGGTGGCCCTCTTTGAAGCATGTGGAACAGCAGACTGGTATAGGGATTGATTGAATATGTCCGTAAAACACACCGCCAGCTGGTCTGCTTGTCTCTGAGGCGCGGCTGGGATGGATGCAAATCTGGGCCTGCAGCCTTGCGGGGTTAACACGTTTAAATGTCTTACTCACCCCGGCTGCAGAGACACACAGCGTTATCAAGTCTAAAAGCATTGGAGAGAACTGAACTTTGACTGATTGGCCTCTGAATGACCTTTTGCCTTCTGCCCTTTGACCCTTGTCTCCCTCCAGTTCTATGGCTATCTCTTCAGCAGCAGAACATGATGCAGGACTATGTTCGGACCGGAACCTACCAACGTGCCATCCTTCAGAACCACGGTGACTTTAAGGACAAGGTACCACACACAAACACAGACACGCAGTAATGATTAGGTGTTGCAATCAATGATCTGTGATCTCTCTTCCTCTTCTCCCTCCCCTTCTCTCTAGGTGGTGTTAGATGTGGGCTGTGGTTCAGGTATTCTGTCGTTCTTTGCGGCGCAGGTCGTAGCAAGGAAGGTCTCGGCTGTGGAGGCTAGCACCATGGCCCAGCACGCAGAGGTAACACACACTGACCACCTACCACACTGACCGTCTACCACACTGACCGCCGCCTACCACACTGACGCCACCTACCACACTGACCGCCACCTACCACACTGACCCACCACCACCACACTGACTCCGCCACCTACCACACTGACCGCCACCTACCACACTGACCGCCACCTACCACACTGACCACCTACCACACTGACCACCGCCACCACACTGACCACCGCCGCCTACCACACTGGGACCGCCTCCTACCACACTGACCACCGCCTACCACATTGACCACCGCCTACCACACTGGACCACCTACCACACTGACCCCATCTACCACACTGACCACCGCTACCACACTGACCACCCACCACACTAACCACCTACCACACTGACCGCCATATCTACCACACCCACCACCTACCACACTGACCACCTACCACACTGACCACCTACCACACTGACCACCGCCACCACACTGACCACCCCACCACACTGACCACCTACCACATCAGACTACCTACTACACTGACCGCCTACCACACTGACATCACCTACCACTGACCATACCTGCCACTGACATTTTTCCTACCACACACTGACCGCCACCTACCACACTGACCGCCACCTACCACACTGACCGCCACCTACCACACTGACCATGGCCTGCCACACTGACCACCGCCTACCACACTGACCGCCGCCTACCACACTGACCGCCTACCACACTGACCGCCGCCTTACCACACTGACCGCCACCACACTGACCGCCACCTACCACACTGACCATCTACCACACTGACCACCGCCTACCACACTGACCACCGCCTACCACACTGACCACCGCCTACCACACTGACCACCGCCTACCACACTGACCACCTACCACACTGACCGCCATCTACCACACTGACCACCGCCTACCACACTGACCACCCACCACACTGACCACCTACCACACTGACCGCCATCTACCACACTGACCACCTACCACACTGACCACCTACCACACTGACCACCTACCACACTGACCACCGCCTACCACACTGACCACCGACCACACTGACCACCTACCACGCTGACCACCTACCACACCTGACCGCTACCACACTGACCGCCACCTACCACTGACCGCCACCTACCACACTGACCGCCACCTACCACACTGACCGCCACCTACCACACTGACCGCCACCTGCCACACTGACCCGCCACCTACCACTGACCGCCACCTACCACACTGACCACCACCTACCACACTGACCACCGCCACCACACTGACCACCGCCTACCACACTGACCGCCGCCTCCACACTGAATCCGACCACACTGACCCGCCACCCACTGACCGCCGCCTGCCACACTGACCATTCACCTACCACACTGACCATCTGCCACACCACACTGACCGCCCTGCCACACTGACCACCGCCTACCACATGATACAGCCTACCACGCCACCGCCACCGCCACACTGACCACCTACCACACTGACCGCCATCTACCACACTGACCACCGCCTACCATGATACCCACCACACTGACCACCTACACTGACCGCCATCTACCACACTGACCACCTCTACACTGACCACCTACCACACTGACCACCGCCTACCACACTGACCGCCTACACTGACCACCGACCACATGACCACCTACCACACTGACCACCTACCCGCACTGACCACCTACCACTGACCGCCTCCACACTGACCGCCACCTACCACACTGACCGCACCTACCACACTGACCGCCACCTACCACACTGACCGCTGCCTACCACACTGACCTGCCACCTACCACACTGACCTACCACACTGACCGCCACCTACCACACTGACCGCCACCTACCACACTGACCACCGCCTACCACACTGACCACCGCTGCCACACTGACCACCGCCTACCACACTGACCACCGCCTACCACACTGACCACCTACCACACTGACCGCCATCTACCACACTGACCACCGCCTACCACACTGACCACCCACCACACTGACCACCTACCACACTGACCGCCATCTACCACACTGACCACCTACCACACTGACCACCTACCACACTGACCACCGCCTACCACACTGACCACCGCCTACACTGACCACCGACCACACTGACCATCTACCACACTGACCACCGCCTACCACACTGACCACCGCCTACCACACTGACCACCGCCTACCACACTGACCGCCATCTACCACACTGACCGCCATCTACCACACTGACCACCGCCTACCACCTGACCGCCGCCACCACTGACCGCCGCCTACCACACTGACCGCCACCTACCACACTGACCGCCACCTACCACACTGACCGCCACCTGCACTGACCGCCACCTACCACACTGACCGCCGCCTACCACACTGACCGCCGCTACCACACTGACCACCGCCTACCACTGACCACCGCCTACCACACTGACCGGCCTGCCACTGACGCCGACCACACCCACTGACCACCCTACCCCATGACCACCTACCCCACTGACCACCTACCCCACTGACCACCACACCCCACTGACCACCACCCCACTGACCGCCTACCACACTGACCGCCTACCACACTGACCGCCTACCACACTGACCGCCTACCACACTGACCGCCTACCACACTGACCACCGCCTACCACACTGACCACCGCCTACCACACTGACCACCGCCTACCACACTGACCACCGCCACCACTGACCACCACCACACTGACCACCGCCTACCACACTGACCGCCTACCACACTGACCGCCTACCACACTGACCGCCTACCACACTGACCACCGCCTACCACACTGACCACCACCACACTGACCACCGCCTACCACACTGACCACCACCACACTGACCACCACCACACTGACCACCACCACACTGACCACCACCACACTGACCACCGCCTACCACACTGACCACCTACCACACTGACCACCACCTACCACACTGACCACCACCTACCACACTGACCACCTACCACACTGACCACCACCTACCACACTGACCACCTACCACACTGACCACCACCACCACACTCACCACCACCACACTGACCACCACCTACCACACTGACCACCTACCACACTGACCACCTACCACACTGACCACCACCACCACCACCCCACTGACCACCTACCCCACTGACCACCTACCACACTGACCGCCTACCACACTGACCACCACCACACTGACCACCACCTACCACACTGACCACCTACCACACTGACCACCTACCACACTGACCACCTACCACACTGACCACCACCTACCACACTGACCACCTACCACACTGACCACCACCACCACCACACTGACCACCACCTACCACACTGACCACCACCTACCACACTGACCACCACCTACCACACTGACCACCTACCACACTGACCACCTACCACACTGACCACCACCACACTGACCACCACCACACTGACCACCGACCACACTGACCACCTACCACACTGACCACCTACCACACTGACCACCACCTACCACACTGACCACCACCTACCACACTGACCACCTACCACACTGACCACCACCACACTGACCACCACCACCACACTGACCACCACCACCACACTGACCACCTACCACACTGACCACCGACCACACTGACCACCTACCACACTGACCACCACCACCACACTGACCACCACCACCACACTGACCACCACCACACTGACCACCACCACCACACTGACCACCACCACCACACTGACCACCTACCACACTGACCACCACCACCACACTGACCACCACCACCACACTGACCACCACCACCACACTGACCACCACCACCACACTGACCACCACCACCACACTGACCACCACCACCACACTGACCACCACTACCACACTGACCACCACCACACTGACCACCACCACCACACTGACCACCACCACCACACTGACCACCACCACCACACTGACCGCCTACCACACTGACCACCACCACACTGACCACCACCACCACACTGACCACCACCACCACCACACTGACCACCACCACACTGACAGTATGAGTGTGGGTTAGTTTCTTTTGCTGTGATATATTGTTATTGTGGTGATTCTTAGTGATGAAGATGTTGTTAATTAGACTACACTGAGGACGCGTGGTCGAGGAGACCTCTATCTCACATACACACACTAATCCCGTGTGTGTGTGTGTGTAGGTGCTGGTAAACTCCAACGGAATGGGGGATCGTGTGGTGGTGATAGCAGGGAAGGTGGAGGAGATCTCTCTACCAGAGCAGGTGGACATCATCATCTCTGAACCCATGGGATACATGCTCTTCAACGAGAGAATGCTGGAGAGTTACCTACACGCCAAGAAGTTCCTCAAACCCAACGGTGAGGGGGGAGATGGATGGAGGGAGGGAGGGAGGAGAGAGGAAGTTAGAGAATGCTGGAGAGTTACCTACACGCCAAGAAGTTCCTCAAACCCAACGGTGAGGAGAGAGGGAGGAGAGATGGAGAGAGAGAGGGAGGGAGGGAGAGAGGAGAGAGGAAGTTAGAGAATGATGGAGAGTTACCTACACGCCAAGTAGTTCCTCAAACCCAACGGTGTGGAGGGAGGGATGGATGGAAGGAAGGAGGGAGGGAGGGAGGGAGGAGAGAGGAAGTTAGAGAATGATGGGGAGCTTCCTACATGCCAAGAAGTTGTTAAAGCTGAGAGGGAGGAGGTGATCGATGAGGGAGGAGGTGATCGATGAGGGAGGAGGTGATCGATGAGGGAGGAGGTGATCGATGAGGGAGGAGGTGATGGATGAGGGATAGAGGAGGTGATGGATGAGGGATAGAGGAGGTGATGGATGAGGGATAGAGGAGGTGATGGATGAGGGATAGAGGAGGTGATGGATGAGGGATAGAGGAGGTGATGGATGAGGGATAGAGGAGGTGATGGATGAGGGAGGGATGGACGAGAGAGGTTGGGAGGGATAGCGGACGTGATGGATGAGGGAGGGATAGAGGACGTGATGGATGAGAGAGGAGGGGTGATGGATGAGGAAGGGAGGGATACAGGAAGTGATGGATGAGAGAGAGAGAGGATACAGCCCAACGGTAAGATGGAGAACAGGAGATATGGAAGAAAGGAAAGAAAGGGGGATGAGGAAATGGAATATGAGTAAACAGGTGCCGACAGCCTAACCCTCTCTCTCCTCTCCTAGGTAACATGTTCCCCACTCTGGGTGACACGTCCACCTGGCTCCTTCACCAGACGAACAGTTATACATGGAACAGTTCACCAAGGCCAACTTCTGGTGAATCTCCTTTCACTTTACTTTTACCTTCATTTAACAAGCTACAGTCTAACTCTCACTTATGCAACTTCTGGTGAACTATATATACTTACTATATTATTAAAGCTTAATTTTCACCTGGAAAGTGTTGGGGGGATTCACCAGACCTTTGTTACAACTATACAAAATGTTGAATTGTCACTACGTCAACTAACTAAAGCCACTTCCCACGGTCTCTCTCTGTCAGGTATCAGCCATCGTTCCATGGTGTTGATCTGTCATCGCTGAGAGAAGCTGCAGTAGACGAGTACTTCAGACAACCCATTGTGGTGAGACTCCACCCCCCCACCCACCTGGTTCTCCCCCCCTCTCTATTCTATTAGGTTCTCATCCTCAGTTCTCTCTCCCCTCCTCTCTCTCTATTCTATTAGGTTCTCTCTCCCCTCTCTCTATTCTATTAGGTTCTCTCTCCCCTCCTCTCTCTCTATTCTATTAGGTT
>NW_027034449.1:0-8040 GCF_034236695.1 Oncorhynchus nerka | reverse complement strand
GCACGCCCAATTTTTCTGTTTTTGATTTGTTAAAAAAGTTTGAAATATCCAATAAATGTCGTTCCACTTCATGATTATGTCCCACTTGTTGTTGATTCTTCACAAAAAAATACAGTTTTATATCTTTATGTTTGAAGCCTGAAATGTGGCAAAAGGTCGCAAAGTTCAAGGGGGCCGAATACTTTCGCAAGGCACTGTACTTGGGACAGGACGGGATAAGATAGACACACGTCCGACTGCTTCGCCATCTTGGATACATCTGTAAATATAGCTTGAAGATGCTTGAAAGTAGACCCCCCTACCATCACCTTTAGTTGAAACAGGTTGATTACTTCAGTAACTACATGCATCAGAACTGATCGTTAGTTAGCTAGTTGCAGTGTTTTTGCCAGGCCTCACTCTGACAGCTTTTGGATCCATTTCCCCATCTCCATATGTTGCCTCACAAAAGAAGGCATTTTAAAAACCAGAAGCATAGTAACTTAATGAAATGAAATGTACATTAAGTATTTTTTCTAACAGAATAGCACATTTTAAAGCACCAACTATAATAAACTAAATAAATACATAAACTAAATATATATATATACAACTAACATGATAAAGAAGACCAAAGAAATAAATGAAAATTACCCCTCATGAAAAGTCTTCCTCATGGCCGTGAATCTCCCAGGGCGTTGATCTGCTATAGCCTCTGCGCTAGACATCAATAAGAGGAACACTGTTCATCAATTGTCTTAATGATTTCCCGGGAAGCTGAAATGATAATCCAAAAGAGGTTATTTGGTTTCTTTTTAATTGTAGTCCTTCAGGAGTGACTCAAACAAGATAATGGATAAATATCATAACACTTACACTACAAACCCATTTCATGAAGCTCCCGACAAACAGTTATTGTGCTGAGGTTTCTCCCAGAGGCAGTTTGGAACTCGGTAGTTTTGCAAACAAGTATAGATGGTTTTAACGCTCTACACGCTTCAGCACTTGGCAGTCCCGTTCTGTGAGCTTGTGTGGCCTACCACTTCACGGCTGAGCCATTGTTGCTCCTAGACATTTCCACTTCACAATAACAGCACTTACAGTTGACCGGGGCAGCTCTAGCAGGGTAGAAATTTGACAAACTGGCTTGTTGGCACCTATGACGGTGCCACTTTGAAAGTCACTGAGCTCTTCAGTGAGGCCATTCTACTGCCAGTGTTTGTCTATGGAGATTGCATGGCTGTGTGCTCAATTTTATATAAAATGTGTGGCTGAAATACCCAAATCCACTAATTTGAAAGGGTGTCCTCGTACTTTTGTATAATAGTGTATTTTGATTCCTGAGTTGTTGATTGAGGAACGTATTGCTTTTAGCGCCTAAGGTTCTCAACATGGTTTCAGTTGGAATCATTATTCAATAATACCTAAATACCTAAAGGCCAACTTAATCTAAGATATGATTGGAAGTCCTAAGACATAATATTGCGGTTCAGGCCTCTTTGCAATCTTCACATTGGGGAGAATCATCTGACTCCTCCTAACTTGTTTTAACTCAATATATAGTAACATAAATCACACCCACAACACTGAATCAACATTGAGTTCAGAGTAATGTTTGGGGGTCAACCAACAACGAATAAACACCAACAATTTATGAATGATCCTTGGGGTTTTTCATGTTAAAATCAATTTCAAGATCAAATTGATATCCATAAATAGGATGGCTAATGAAGTTACCCATTCCTTAAATAACTAGTGATTTATTCTATTCCCATCTGTCTCCATGCTAGCTCCACATGCACGCACGCACGCACACACACATAAATGGACACACAGAAACACATGGACACACACAGCCACACATGGACACAGACACACATTCAACTGTGGACGTGTTTAACTATACTAGAAATAGCATTTGACCTTGTGGGGACCAACAAAACGTCCCCAGCGTGTCAACTTTTAGTTTGTTTACTATTCTTGTGGGGACTTGTTGTCCTGCCAAATATAGTTAAACACAACCTCACAATGACTTACACACACACACACACACACACACACACACACACACACACACACACATACATACACACACAAAATATGCCACATGCCCACACACCATATCTCTTTCCCCTGCCCATGCAATCTCATCCCCTCTAAATTATGAAGCATATTTAATATGTTAATGTCCCGGCTTCTTCAGAGCCTCATGCTTCATTAAGTCGGCAGCAGAAATAGACTTAGGCAATGAAATTGAACCCCATTAGGCCTCAAAACACAAGGGGGGTGTTTAGGGTCGCGCTGCATCACTGCAGGTCTGGGTCTGGCTGTGTGTGTGTGTGTGTGTGTGTGTGTGTGTGTGTGTGTGTGGGGGATAGACAACTAGCAAATAAAAGAGACAGCAACAGGCCAATATTACCTGGATAACTGTATCCAGTGTTAAAATAGATCCATGTTGCATAGGAGTTGCATAGGAGTTGCATAGGAGTTTAGGAGTTACATAGGAGTTATATAGGAGTTACATAGGCACGTGTCAGACGATTTGTGTCCAGGCACTACAGGGTAGGTGTGCATTATATCTGATGTTTGTGTTTCTTGGTCTGTGTCTCGGTCTGCATCTGTGTGTCTGCCAGTGTGTCTGTCTATGTGTGTGTATGCGTACGCATGCATGCGTGTGTTTGTTTCTCTGTTTTTGAGTGTGTGTGTGTGCGTGCGCGTGTGTGTGTGTGTGTGTGTGTGATTTCGGTAGCAGTAGTGTGTGGGTGTGCATTAGCCCTGCCCCCTCATGTATCTCCTTGCTTTAATCCTCCTCCATTCCCCCAAGGACTTTCTGCTGTAGTCTTACATGCTGTTCTGGCTCTCAGCTCATCTTAGCTACATGTCAACAAGCTTCTTAACAACCCTCTGCCGAGGGAGTGGTTGGCCGAATGAATTCAAATAGAAGTCAGTAGGACTGTGTGCGTCCCAGATGGCACCCTAATCCCCTACATAGTTCACTGCTTTTGACATGAGCCCTCACAGGTGACCATTTGGGATGCACAGGAGGTAAGACTTTACTGAAAACTCAGCCAGTTATAAAACACTACAACACTGAATGCTGTGAAAGGCTTGTGTGTGTCCTACAACACTGAATGCTGTGAAAGGCTTGTGTGTGTGTCCTATAACACTGAATGCTGTGAAAGGTCTGTGTGTTTGTGTGTCCTACAACACTGACATGCTGTGAAAGGCTTGTGTGTGTGTGTGTCCTATAACACTGATGTGCTGGGAAAGGTCTGTGTGTTTGTGTGTCCTACAACACTGATGTGCTGGGAAAGGTCTGTGTGTGTGTGTGTCCTATAACACTGATGTGCTGGGAAAGGTCTGTGTGTTTGTGTGTCCTACAACACTGATGTGCTGGGAAAGGTCTGTGTGTGTGTGTGTCCTATAACACTGATGTGCTGGGAAAGGTCTGTGTGTTTGTGTGTCCTACAACACTGATGTGCTGGGAAAGGTCTGTGTGTTTGTGTGTCCTACAACACTGATGTGCTGTGAAAGGTCTGTGTGTGTGTGTGTCCTACAACACTGATGTGCTGGGAAAGGTTGTGTGTGTGTGTGTGTCCTACAACACTGATGTGCTGGGAAAGGCTTGTGTGTGTGTGTCCTACAACACTGATGTGCTGGGAAAGGCTTGTGTGTGTGTGTCCTACAACACTGATGTGCTGGGAAAGGCTTGTGTGTGTCCTACAACACTGATGTGCTGGGAAAGGGTTGTGTGTGTGTGTCCTACAACACTGATGTGCTGGGAAAGGGTTTTGTGTGTGTGTCCTACAGCACTGACATGGAGTGAATGGGCATAACTAGATTAGGCTGGGTCGGGCTGGGTGAGTTGTTTGGTGGCTGTGTCGGGCTGGGTGAGTTGTTTGGTGGCTGGGTCGGGATATGGAGTGTGTTGTTTTGTGGCTGGGTCGGGATATGGAGTGTGTTGTTTTGTGGCTGGGTCGGGATATGGAGTGAGTTGTTTTGTGGATGGGTCGGGATATGGAGTGAGTTGTTTGGCTTGTGTGTGTCCTACAACACTGAATGCTGTGAAAGGCTTGTGTGTGTGTCCTATAACACTGAATGCTGTGAAAGGTCTGTGTGTTTGTGTGTCCTACAACACTGACATGCTGTGAAAGGCTTGTGTGTGTGTGTGTCCTATAACACTGATGTGCTGGGAAAGGTCTGTGTGTTTGTGTGTCCTACAACACTGATGTGCTGGGAAAGGTCTGTGTGTGTGTGTGTCCTATAACACTGATGTGCTGGGAAAGGTCTGTGTGTTTGTGTGTCCTACAACACTGATGTGCTGGGAAAGGTCTGTGTGTGTGTGTGTCCTATAACACTGATGTGCTGGGAAAGGTCTGTGTGTTTGTGTGTCCTACAACACTGATGTGCTGGGAAAGGTCTGTGTGTTTGTGTGTCCTACAACACTGATGTGCTGTGAAAGGTCTGTGTGTTTGTGTGTCCTACAACACTGACATGCTGTGAAAGGTCTGTGTGTTTGTGTGTCCTACAACACTGATGTGCTGTGAAAGGTCTGTGTGTTTGTGTGTCCTACAACACTGATGTGCTGTGAAAGGTCTGTGTGTTTGTGTGTCCTACAACACTGATGTGCTGTGAAAGGTCTGTGTGTGTGTCCTACAACACTGATGTGCTGGGAAAGGCTTGTGTGTGTGTGTGTCCTACAACACTGATGTGCTGGGAAAGGCTGTGTGTGTGTGTGTCCTACAACACTGACATGCTGTGAAAGGTCTGTGTGTTTGTGTGTCCTACAACACTGATGTGCTGGGAAAGGCTTGTGTGTGTGTGTCCTACAACACTGATGTGCTGGGAAAGGCTTGTGTGTGTGTGTCCTACAACACTGATGTGCTGGGAAAGGTTTGTGTGTGTGTGTGTCCTACAACACTGATGTGCTGGGAAAGGCTTGTGTGTGTGTGTCCTACAACACTGATGTGCTGGGAAAGGCTTGTGTGTGTCCTACAACACTGATGTGCTGGGAAAGGGTTGTGTGTGTGTCCTACAACACTGATGTGCTGGGAAAGGGTTTTGTGTGTGTGTCCTACAGCACTGACATGGAGTGAATGGGCATAACTAGATTAGGCTGGGTCGGGCTGGGTGAGTTGTTTGGTGGCTGGGTCGGGATATGGAGTGTGTTGTTTTGTGGCTGGGTCGGGGATATGGAGTGAGTTGTTTTGTGGCTGGGTCGGGATATGGAGTGAGTTGTTTTGTGGATGGGTCGGGATATGGAGTGAGTTGTTTGGTGGCTGGGTCGGGGATATGGAGTGAGTTGTTTGGTGGCTGGGTCGGAGATATGGAGTGAGTTGTTTTGTGGCTGGGTCAGGGATATGGAGTGAGTTGTTTTGTGGCTGGGTCGGGGATATGGAGAGAGTTGTTTGGTGGCTGGGTCAGGGATATGGAGCGAGTTGTTTGGTGGCTGGGTCAGGGATATGGAGCGAGTTGTTTGGTGGCTGGGTCGGGGATATGGAGCGAGTTGTTTGGTGGCTGGGTCAGGGATATGGAGCGAGTTGTTTGGTGGCTGGGTCGGGGAGATGGAGCGAGTTGTTTGGGGGCTGGGTCGGGGATATGGAGTGAGTTGTTTGGTGGCTGGGTCAGGGATATGGAGCGAGTTGTTTGGTGGCTGGGTCGGGGATATGGAGAGTGTGGCTGGGTCGGGGATATGGAGCGAGTTGTTTGGTGTCTGGGTCGGGGATATGGAGCGAGTTGTTTGGTGGCTGGGTCGGGGATATGGAGCGAGTTGTTTGGGGGCTGGGTCGGGGATATGGAGTGAGTTGTTTGGTGGCTGGGTCGGGGATATGGAGCGAGTTGTTTGGTGGAAGGGTCAGGGATATGGAGTGAGTTGTTTGGTGGCTGGGTCGGGGATATGGAGCGAGTTGTTTGGTGGCTGGGTCAGGGATATGGAGTGAGTTGTTTGGTGGCTGGCCGGGATATGGAGAGAGTTGTTTGGGTGGCTGGGTCGGGATATGGAGAGAGTTGTTTGGGGCTGGGTCGGGGATATGGAGAGAGTTGTTTGGTGGCTGGGTCGGGGATATGGAGAGAGTTGTTTGGGGGCTGGGTCGGGGATATGGAGCGAGTTGTTTGGTGGCTGGGTCGGGGATATGGAGCGAGTTGTTTGGTGGCTGGGTCAGGGATATGGGAGAGTTGTTTGGTGGCTGGGTCAGGGATATGGAGTGAGTTCTTTGGGGCTGGGTCAGGGATATGGAGTGAGTTGTTTGGTGGCTGGGTCGGGGATATGGAGCGAGTTGTTTGGTGGCTGGGTGGGGATATGGAGAGAGTTGTTTGGGGGCTGGGTCGGGATATGGAGAGAGTTGTTTGGTGGCTGGCCGGGATATGGAGAGAGTTGTTTGGGGGCTGGGTCGGGGATATGGAGCGAGTTGTTTGGTGGCTGGGTCGGGGATATGGAGCGAGTTGTTTGGTGGCTGGGTCAGGGATATGGAGAGAGTTGTTTGGGGGCTGGGTCGGGGATATGGAGAGAGTTGTTTGGTGGCTGGGTCGGGGATATGGAGAGAGTTGTTTGGTGGCTGGGTCGGAGATATGGAGTGAGTTGTTTTGTGGCTGGGTCCGGGATATGGAGTGAGTTGTTTTGTGGCTGGGTCAGGGATATGGAGAGAGTTGTTTGGTGGCTGGGTCAGGGATATGGAGCGAGTTGTTTGGTGGCTGGGTCCTGGATATGGAGTGAGTTGTTTGGTGGCTGGGTCGGGGATATGGAGCGAGTTGTTTGGTGGCTGGGTCAGGGATATGGAGCGAGTTGTTTGGTGGCTGGGTCAGGGATATGGAGTGAGTTGTTTGGGGGCTGGGTCAGGGATATGGAGCGAGTTGTTTGGTGGCTGGGTCGGGGATATGGAGCGAGTTGTTTGGGGGCTGGGTCAGGGATATGGAGTGAGTTGTTTACTGTACTGTACTTCAGTGCAGTATTCTTCCATTGTACCGTTAATGAATGACATCACTTATTTTGTTAACGGATTATCCAGGATATTGACTAGAATGAAGAGAACATGATAGAGGATGAGCAGGAGAAATAGATAGTGTTTTAATTTATTTTACCTTTATTTAACTAGACAAGTCAGTTAATAACATTATTTTTATTATCAAGGATGGCCTAGGAACAGTGGGTTAACCGCCTTGTTCGGGCAGAAGGACAGATTTTCACCTTGTCAGCTCGGGGATTCGATCTTGCAATCTTTTGGTTACTAGTCAAATGCTCTAACCACTATATGTATATTTCTCCACTCATCCTGTGATGGATAGATACAGTCCAGAGGGAAAGAGGGGGGGGGGAATACAGAGCCTTCAGAAAGATTTCACACCTCATGACTTATTCCACATTTTGTTGTGTTACAGCCTGAATTTAAAATGGATTAAATCGATTTTGCTTTTGCACCCATCTATACTCAATATCCCATAATAACAAAGTTAAAACATGTTTTTGAAAATGTTAGCACATTTACTGAAAAATAACAATGATTTACATTACATTTACATTTAAGTCATTTAGCAGACGCTCTTATCCAGAGCGACTTACAAATTGGTGCATTCACCTTATGACATCCAGTGGAACAGTAGTGCATCTAAATCTTTTAAGGGGGTGAGAGGGATTACTTTATCCTATCCTAGGTATTCCTTAAAGAGGTGGGGTTTCAGGTGTCTCCGGAAGGTGGTGATTGACTCCGCTGTCTTGGCGTCGTGAGGGAGTTTGTTCCACCATTGGGGGGCCAGAGCAGCGAACAGTTTTGACTGGGCTGAGCAGGAACTGTACTTCCTCAGTGGTAGGGAGGCGAGCAGGCCAGAGGGGTGGATGAACGCAGTGCCCTTGTTTGGGTGTAGGGCCTGCTCAGAGCCTGGAGGTACTGAGGTGCCGTTCCCCTCACAGCCCGTAGGGGCAGCACCATGGTCTGTAGCGGATGCGAGCTTCAACTGGAAGCCAGTGGAGAGAGCGGAGGAGCGGGGTGACGGAGAGAACTTGGGAAGGTTGAACACCAGACTGGCTGCGGCGTTCTGGATGAGTTGTAGGGTTTTAATGGCACAGGC
>NW_027034448.1:0-8040 GCF_034236695.1 Oncorhynchus nerka | reverse complement strand
GAAAGGTAGTACACTATATAGGAAAGGTAGTACACTATATAGGGAAAGGTAGTTACACTATATAGGGAAAGGTAGTACACTATATAGGGTAAGGTAGTACACTATATAGGGAAAGGTATAGGGAAAGGTAGTACACTATATAGGGAAAGGTATAGGGAAAGGTAGTACACTATATAGGGAAAGGTAGTACACTATATAGGGAAAGGTAGTACACTATATAGGGAAAAGAGTACACTATATAGGGAAAGGTAGTACACTATATAGGGAAAAGAGTACCATTTGGGAGGCATATTTGTTGTTTTACAGCAACAGCCTGGAGAGTGTTCTTATGCTTGAGGAGAATATATTTATATTTATTTATTTAACCTTTATTTAACCAGGTAGGCCAGTTGAGAACACCTTTATTTAACCAGGTAGGCCAGTTGAGAACACCTTTATTTAACCAGGTAGGTCAGTTGAGAACACCTTTATTTAACCAGGTAGGCCAGTTGAGAACACCTTTATTTAACCAGGTAGGCCAGTTGAGAACACCTTTATTTAACCAGGTCGACCATGATCAGGAAGATGAGAAGTCTTACCTGTCTGTACCCGACCGGGATCAGGAAGATGAGAAGTCTTACCTGTCTGTACCTGACAGTGATCAGGAAGATGAGAAGTCTTACCTGTCTGTACCTGACAGTGATCAGGAAGATGAGAAGTCTTACCTGTCTGTACCCGACCGGGATCAGGAAGATGAGAAGTCTTACCTGTCTGTACCTGACAGTGATCAGGAAGATGAGAAGTCTTACCTGTCTGTACCCGACCATGATCAGGAAGATGGAGAAGTCTTACTTGGTCTGTACCTGTAACCGGGATCAGGGAAGATGAGAAGTCTTACCTGTCTGTACCTGACAGTGATCAGGAAGATGAGAAGTCTTACCTGTCTGTACCTGACAGTGATCAGGAAGATGAGAAGTCTTACCTGTCTGTACCTGACCATGAGATCAGAAGATGAGAAGTCTTACCCGTCTGTACCCGACCATGATCATGCGGACGAGGACGATGTTGATGTTGGTTCCCAAGGACTCATCGCGGGTAGATCTCATCAACCTAAGTGGAAGCAGCCAGAGAGATAAACAACATCAATTTATTTATTTAGTGAATTCCTTTAGCCAAGCCATTGCTTCGGGTCCTGCTGAGTTGAGGGTGAGTAGGCCTCTGCTGAGTTGGTAGATTGACAGACCTTAGGAATGTGGTGCATGGTTCGCCTCCAACCCACAGGCACTAAGGGGTGAAGGAGTCTATAGCCTGGTCTCAGATCTGTTTGTGCTGTCTTGCCAACTCTTATGGTCATTGTCACGCCAATGGTAACAACTATGTGCCCTGGTCAAAAGTAGTGCACTATATAGGAATAGGGTTCCATTTGGGACATGGTCCCATATGAGATTGCTTGATGCTAGATTCATCCTCTCATAGTGCTTCTTAATACGCGATTTGATGATAGCTCATAGTACACAGCACGTCACATCTGGCAAAAACACAGCTGGTCGCTTGTTTAGCTTTCAGAAGGATAAGGCAGCCAGCCAGCCAGGACCGGCCTTTCAGAAGGATAAGGCAGCCAGCCAGCCAGCCAGCTAGATAAGACAGCCAGGCAGGACTGCCCCCTCCAGAAGGATAAGGCAGCCAGTCAGACTGCTTTCCTCCAGAAGGATAAGGCAGCCAGCCAGGACTGCCCTCCAGAAGGATAAGGTAGCCAGCCAGGACTGCCCCTCCAGAAGGATAAGGTAGCCAGCCAGGACTGCCCCTCCAGAAGGATAAGGCAGCCAGCCAGACTGACTCCTTCATAAAGATAAGGCAGAAGGATAAAACACTCCCACGAAACAATAACCTGTAATAATCTGACATAGAACCTGACAGGACAAACACTCCCTCTGAACAATAACCTGTAATAATCTGACATAGAACCTGACAGGACAAACACTCCCCAATGAACAATAACCTGTAATAATCTGACATAGAACCTGACAGGACAAACACTCCCTCCTGAA
This sequence comes from Oncorhynchus nerka, assembly GCF_034236695.1. Classification (NCBI taxonomy): domain Eukaryota; kingdom Metazoa; phylum Chordata; class Actinopteri; order Salmoniformes; family Salmonidae; genus Oncorhynchus; species Oncorhynchus nerka. The sequence continues at coordinate 6,013 of NW_027034448.1, read as the reverse complement.
CAATAACCTGTAATAATCTGACATAGAACCTGACAGGACAAACACTGCGACGAACCCGACAGGACAAACACTCCTCTGAATAATAACCTGTAATAATCTGACATAGAACCTGACAGGACAAACACTCCCACTGAACAATAACCTGTAATAATCTGACATAGAACCTGACAGGACAAACACTCCCTCTGAACAATAACCTGTAATAATCTGACATAGAACCTGACAGGACAAACACTCCTACTGAACAATAACCTGTAATAATCTGACATAGAACCTGACAGGACAAACACTCCCACTGAACAATAACCTGTAATAATCTGACATAGAACCTGACAGGACAAACACTCCCACTGAACAATAACCTGTAATAATCTGACATAGAACCTGACAGGACAAACACTCCTACTGAACAATAACCTGTAATAATCTGACATAGAACCCGACAGGACAAACACTCCTACTGAACAATAACCTGTAATAATCTGACATAGAACCTGACAGGACAAACACTCCTACTGAACAATAACCTGTAATAATCTGACATAGAACCTGACAGGACAAAACACTCCTTCTGAACAATAACCTGTAATAATCTGACATAGAACCCGACAGGACAAACACTCCCACTGAACAATAACCTGTAATAATCTGACATAGAACCTGACAGGACAAACACTCCTACTGAACAATAACCTGTAATAATCTTGACATAGAACCTGACAGGACAAACACTCCTTCTGAACAATAACCTGTAATAATCTGACATAGAACCTGACAGGACAAACACTCCCACTGAACAATAACCTGTAATAATCTGACATAGAACCTGACAGGACAAACACTCCCACTGAACAATAACCTGTAATAATCTGACATAGAACCTGACAGGACAAACACTCCCACTGAACAATAACCTGTAATAATCTGACATAGAACCCGACAGGACAAACACTCCCACTGAACAATAACCTGTAATAATCTGACATAGAACCTGACAGGACAAACACTCCCACTGAACACTGTAATAATCCACTTGGCTCAATAGTTCACACTGACATAGAATGTGCTTCCACTGACAGCACAGGAGTGGAAGCAATCCTCTACAGAGAGAGAGTGTGTGTGCGTGTGTGTGTGTGTGTGTGTGTCTCTGTGTGTGTGTGTGTGTGTGCTCTCTGATGGTTTGGTTTTGCATACATGGAATGGGTGGCTGGTAATGGGATGCTGCTATCCACAGTGGGTGGCTGGTAATGGATACTGCTGTCCACAGTGGCTGGCTGGTAATGGGATGCTGCTGTCCACAGTAGGCGGCTGGTAATGGATGCTGCTATCCACAGTAGGTGGCTGGTAATGGGATGCTGCTATCCACAGTAGGTGGCTGGTAATGGGATGCTGCTGTCCACAGTGGGTGGGTGGTAATGGGATGCTGCTATCCACAGTGGGTGGGTGGTAATGGGATGCTGCTGTCCACAGTGGGTGGGTGGTAATGGGATGCTGCTGTCCACAGTGGGTGGGTGGTAATGGGATGCTGCTGTCCACAGTGGGTGGGTGGTAATGGGATGCTGCTGTCCACAGTGGGTGGGTGGTAATGGGATGCTGCTATCCACAGTGGGTGGCTGGTAATGGGGTGCTGCTATCCACAGTAGGTGGGTGGTAATGGGATGCTGCTGTCCACAGTGGGTGGGTGGTAATGGGATGCTGCTATCAGTGGGTGGCTGGTAATGGGGTGCTGCTATCCACAGTAGGTGGGTGGTAATGGGATGCTGCTATCCACAGTGGGTGGCTGGTAATGGGATGCTGCTGTCCACAGTGGGTGGGTGGTAATGGGATGCTGCTATCCACAGTGGGTGGGTGGTAATGGGATGCTGCTGTCCACAGTGGGTGGGTGGTAATGGATGCTGCTGTCCACAGTGGGTGGGTGGTAATGGGATGCTGCTGTCCACAGTGGGTGGGTGGTAATGGGATGCTGCTATCCACAGTGGGTGGCTGGTAATGGGATGCTGCTATCCACAGTGAGTGCTTGTCATGCTGGTGCTGGGCCTTCCTGGCCATGGGACTATGGAGTCGTTCTGCTCTATTCTTATGAGTTGTGATTCAACAGGCAATCATGTGCGATATCTTGTTAAAACACTGGCACGCGTCCAAATGAAACCACTGCTATTATGCAACGGCTGAGCTAGTCTGACCTAGAAATGCTATGATGACTGCAACACAGCCCCATAATGATGCTCTGGAATGTGTGGAGACTTAATGGAGGAACTTCAAACCAACATGGAAATTCCACAGCGTTTTTAAGTTGACTCAACTTTTCGATCTAAGTTTCTTTTCTTTTTTTCAATGACGGCCTAGGAACAGTGGGTTAACTGGTCTAGGAACAGTGGGTTAACTGCCTTGTTCAGGGGAAGAACGAAAGCTCGGGGTTTGAACTTGCAACCTTCCGGTTACTAGTCCAATGCTCTAACCACTAGTCTACCCTGCCGCCCAAAGTGTTACCTGAACTAAAAAAAATAGAGTTGAGCCAAATTTACTGTAGGTCCAACTGGAGAATAACGTAGGGTCCAACTGTAGAATAACGTAGGGTGCAACTGGAGAATAACGTAGGGTCCAACTGGAGAATGACGTAGGGTCCAACTGGAGAATAACGTAGGGTCCAACTGTAGAATAACGTAGGGTCCAACTGGAGAATAACGTAGGGTCCAACTGGAGAATAACGTAGGGCCCAACTGGACTGGAGAATAACGTAGGTCCAACTGTAGCGTAGGGTCCAATAGGGTCCAACTGGAGAATAACGTAGGGTCCAACTGGAGAATAACGTAGGGTCCAACTGGAGAATAACGAGGGTCCAACTGTAGAATAACGTAGGGTCCAACTGGAGAATAACGTAGGGTCCAACTGAGAATAACGTAGGGTCCAACTGGAGAATAACGTAGGGTCCAACTGTAGAATAACGTAGGGTCAACTGGAGAATAACGTAGGTCCAACTGTAGAATAACGTAGGGTCCAACTGGAGAATAAAGGGTCCAACTGTAGAATAACGTAGGGCCCAACTGGAGAATAACGTAGGGTCCAACTGGAGAATAACGTAGGTCCAACTGGAGAATCCAACTGTAGAATAACGTAGGGTCCAACTGAGAATAACGTAGGGTCCAACTGTAGAATAAACGAGGCCCAACTGGAGAATAACGAGGGGCCCAACTGGAGAATAACGTAGGGTCCAACTGGAGAATAACGTAGGGTCCAACTGGAGAATAACGAGGGTCCAACTGGAGAATAACGTGGGGTCCAACTGTGGGAATAACGAGGGCCCAACTAACGTAGGGGCTGAGAATAACGTAGGGCCCAACTGGAGAATAACGAGGGGTCCAACTGGAGAATAACGTAGGTCCAACTGGAGAATAACGAGGGTCCAACTGAGGAATAACGTAGGGTCCAACTGTAGAATAACGTGAGGGGTCCAACTGGGAGAACAACGAGGGTCCAACTGGAGACAACGTAGGGCCCAACTTGAGAATAACGAGGGCCCAACTGTAGAATAACGAGGGTCCAACTGGAGAATAACGTAGGTCCAACTGGAGAATAACGTAGGTCCAACTGTAGAAGAATAACGTAGGGTCCAACTGGAGAATAACGAGGGTCCAACTGTAGAATAAACGAGGGTCCAACTGGAGAATAACGTAGGGTCCAACTGGAGAATAACGTAGGGTCCAACTGGAGAATAACGTAGGAGAACCCAACTGGAGAATAACGTAGGGTCCAACTGGAGAATAACGTAGGGTCCAACTGGAGAATAACGTAGGGTCCAACTGTAGAATAACGTAGGGTCCAACTGGAGAATAACGTAGGGTCCAACTGGAGAATAACGTAGGGCCCAACTGGAGAATAACGTAGGGTCCAACTGTAGAATAACGTAGGTCCAACTGGAGAATAACGTAGGGTCCAACTGGAGAATAACGTAGGGTCCAACTGTAGAATAACGTAGGGTCCAACTGGAGAATAACGTAGGGTCCAACTGTAGAATAACGTAGGGCCCAACTGGAGAATAACGTAGGGTCCAACTGTAGAATAACATAGGGTCCAACAGGAGAATAACGTAGGGCCCAACTGGAGAATAACGTAGGGTCCAACTGTAGAATAACGTAGGGTCCAACTGGAGAATAACGTAGGGTCCAACTGGAGAATAACGTAAGGTCCAACTGTAGAATAACGTAGGTCCAACTGGAGAATAACGTAGGGCCCAACTGGGAGAATAACGTAGGGTCCAACTGGAGAATAAACGAGGTCCAACTGTAGAATAACGTAGGTCCAACTGGAGAATAACGTAGGGTCCAACTGGAGAATAACGAGTTCCAACTGGAGAATAACGAGGGTCCAACTGGAGAATAACGTAGGGTCCAACTGTAGAATAAACGTAGGGTCCAACTGAGAATAACGTAGGGTCCAACTGTAGAATAACGTAGGTCCAACTGGAGAATAACGTAGGGTCCAACTGGAGAATAAACGAGGGCCCAACTGGAGAACTGGAGAATAACGAGGTCCAACTGGAGAATAACGAGGTCCAACTGGAGAATAACGAGGGTCCAACCCTGGAGAACAACGCAGGGTCCAACTGTAGAACAACGTAGGGCCCAACTGGAGAATAACGTGGGTCCAACTGTAGAATAACATAGGGTCAACAACGTAGGGCCCAACTGGAGAATAACGAGGGGTCAACTGTAGAAAACGTAGGGTCAACTGGAGAATAACATAGGGTCCAACTGGAGAATAACGAGGTCCAACTGTAGAATAGGGGCCCAATGGTCCAACTGTAGAATAACGTAGGGTCCAACTGGAGAATAACGTAGGTCCAACTGGAGAATAACGTAGGGTCCAACTGAGAATAACGTAGGGTCCAACTGTAGTAATGTAGGTCCAACTGGAGAATAACGTAGGGTCCAACTGTAGAATAACGTAGGTCCAACTGGAGAATAACGTAGGGTCCAACTGTAGAATAACGTAGGGTCCAACTGGAGAATAACGTAGGGTCCAACTGTAGAATAACGTAGGGTCCAACTGTAGAATAACGTAGGGTCCAACTGTAGAATAACGTAGGGTCCAACTGGAGAATAACGTAGGGTCCAACTGGAGAATAACGTAGGGTCCAACTGTAGAATAACGTAGGGTCCAACTGGAGAATAACGTAGGGTCCAACTGTAGAATAACGTAGGGTCCAACTGGAGAATAACGTAGGGTCCAACTGTAGAATAACGTAGGGTCCAACTGGAGAATAACGTAGGGCCCAACTGGAGAATAACGTAGGGTCCAACTGTAGAATAACGTAGGGTCCAACTGGAGAATAACGTAGGGTCCAACTGGAGAATAACGTAGGGTCCAACTGGAGAATAACGTAGGGTCCAACTGGAGAATAACGTAGGGTCCAACTGGAGAATAACGTAGGGTCCAACTGGAGAATAACGTAGGGTCCAACTGTAGAATAACGTAGGTCCAACTGGAGAATAACGTAGGGTCCAACTGGAGAATAACGTAGGGTCCAACTGTAGAATAACGTAGGGTCCAACTGGAGAATAACGTAGGGTCCAACTGTAGAATAACGTAGGGTCCAACTGGAGAATAACGTAGGGTCCAACTGGAGAATAACGTAGGGCCCAACTGGAGAATAACGTAGGGTCCAACTGGAGAATAACGTAGGGTCCAACTGTAGAATAACGTAGGGTCCAACTGGAGAATAACGTAGGGTCCAACTGTAGAATAACGTAGGGTCCAACTGGAGAATAACGTAGGGTCCAACTGGAGAATAACGTAGGGTCCAACTGGAGAATAACGTAGGGTCCAACTGTAGAATAACGTAGGGTCCAACTGGAGAATAACGTAGGGTCCAACTGTAGAATAACGTAGGGTCCAACTGTAGAATAACGTAGGGTCCAACTGGAGAATAACGTAGGGCCCAACTGGAGAATAACGTAGGGTCCAACTGGAGAATAACGTAGGGTCCAACTGTAGAATAACGTAGGGTCCAACT
>NW_027034447.1:0-8039 GCF_034236695.1 Oncorhynchus nerka | reverse complement strand
GGTTTCATCAGCCAGGTTACTGACATGGTTACTAACATGGTTACTGACATGGTTTCATCAGTCAGGTTACTGACATGGTTTCATCAGCCAGGTTACTGACATGGTTTCAATCAGCCAGGTTACTGACATGGTTTCATCAACCAGGTTACTGACATGGTTTCATCAGTCAGGTTACTGACATGGTTTCATCAGCCAGGTTACTGACATGGTTTCATCAGCCAGGTTACTGACATGGTTACTGACATGGTTACTGACATGGTTACTGACATGGTTTCATCAGGTTACTGACATGGTTTCATCAGCCAGGTTACTGACATGGTTTCATCAACCAGGTTACTGACATGGTTTCATCAGCCAGGTTACTGACATGGTTTCATCACATGGTTACTGACATGGTTTCATCAGCCAGGTTACTGACATGGTTTCATCAGCAGGTTACTGACATGGTTTCATCAGGTTACTGACATGGTTACTGACATGGTTTCATCAGCCAGGTTACTGACATGGTTTCATCAGCCAGGTTACTGACATGGTTTCATCAGCCAGGTTACTGACATGGTTTCATCATGGTTACTGACATGGTTTCATCAGCAGGTTACACATGGTTACTGACATGGTTACTGACATGGTTTCATCAGCCAGGTTACTGACATGGTTTCATCAGCCAGGTTACTGACATGGTTACTCATTACTGACATGGTTTCATCAGTCAGGTTACTGACATGGTTTCATCAGGGTTACTGACATGGTTTCATCAGCCAGGTTACTGACATGGTTACTGACATGGTTACTGACATGGTTTCATCAGGTTACAGGTTACTGACATGGTTTCATCAGCCAGGTTACTGACATGGTTTCATCATCAGGTTACTGACATGGTTACTGACATGGTTACTGACATGGTTTCATCAGCCAGGTTACTGACATGTTTCATCAGTCAGGTTACTGACATGGTTTCATCAGCCAGGTTACTGACATGGTTTCATCAGCCAGGTTACTGACATGGTTTCTGACATCATCAGGTTACTGACATGGTTACTGACATGGTTACTGGGTTTCATCAGCCAGGTTACTGACATGGTTTCATCAGCCAGGTTACTGACATGGTTTCATCAGTCAGGTTACTGACATGGTTACTGACATGGTTTCATCAGCCAGGTTACTGACATGGTTTCATCAGCCAGGTTACTGACATGGTTTCATCAGTCAGGTTACTGACATGGTTTCATCAGTCAGGTTACTGACATGGTTTCATCAGTCAGGTTACTGACATGGTTTCATCAGCCAGGTTACTGACATGGTTACTGACATGGTTTCATCAGTCAGGTTACTGACATGGTTTCATCAGCCAGGTTACTGACATGGTTTCATCTGACTGACATGGTTTCACAGCCAGGTTACTGACATGGTTTCATCAGCCAGGTTACTGACATGGTTTCTGACATGGTTTCACAGGTTACTGACATGGTTTCATCAGCCAGGTTACTGACATGGTTTCATCATCAGGTTACTGACATGGTTTCATCAGGTTTCATCATGGTTACTGACATGGTTACTGACATGGTTTCATCAGCCAGGTTACTGACATGGTTTCATCAGCCAGGTTACTGACATGGTTTCATCAGCCAGGTTACTGACATGGTTTTTATGACTGATGGTTTCATCAGCCAGGTTACTGACATGGTTTCATCAGGTTTCCAGGTTACTGACATGGTTACTGACATGGTTTCATCAGGTTACAGGTTTCATCAGCCAGACACATGGTTTCATCAGTCAGGTTACTGACATGGTTTCATCAGTCAGGTTACTGACATGGTTACTGACATGGTTTCATCAGTCAGGTTACTGACATGGTTTCATCAGCCAGGTTACTGACATGGTTTCATCAGCCAGGTTACTGACATGGTTACTGACATGGTTTCATCAGCCAGGTTACTGACATGGTTACTGACATGGTTACTGACATGGTTTCATCAGGTTACTGACATGGTTTCATCAGGTTACTGACATGGTTTCATCAGGTTACTGACATGGTTACTGACATGGTTTCATCAGCCAGGTTACTGACATGGTTTCATCAGCCAGGTTACATGACATCAGCCAGGTTACTGACATGGTTACTGACATGGTTTCATCAGCCAGGTTACTGACATGGTTTCATCAGTCAGGTTACTGACATGGTTTCATCAGCCAGGTTACTGACATGGTTACTAACATGGTTACTGACATGGTTTCATCAGTCAGGTTACTGACATGGTTTCATCAGACATGGTTACTTACTGACATGGTTTCATCAGGTTACAGGTTACTGACATGGTTTCATCAGCCAGGTTACTGACATGGTTTCATCAGTTACAGGTTACTGACATGGTTACTGACATGGTTTCATCAGTCAGGTTACTGACATGGTTTCATCAGCCAGGTTACTGACATGGTTTCATCAGGTTTCCAGGTTACTGACATGGTTTCATCATTACTGACATGGTTTCATCAGGGTTACAGGTTACTGACATGGTTTCATCATCAGCCAGGTTACTGACATGGTTTCATCAGCCAGGTTACTGACATGGTTTCATCAGCCAGGTTACTGACATGGTTACTGACATGGTTTCATCAGCCAGGTTACTGACATGGTTTCATCAGTCAGGTTACTGACATGGTTACTGACATGGTTTCATCAGTCAGGTTACTGACATGGTTTCATCAGTCAGGTTACTGACATGGTTTCATCAGCCAGGTTACTGACATGGTTTCACTGACATGGTTACTGACATGGTTACTGACATGGTTTCATCAGCCAGGTTACTGACATGGTTTCATCAGCCAGGTTACTGACATGGTTACTGACATGGTTTCATCAGCCAGGTTACTGACATGGTTACTGACATGGTTTCATCAGGTTACTGACATGGTTTCATCAGGTTACTGACATGGTTTCATCAGGTTACTGACATGGTTACTGACATGGTTACTGACATGGTTTCATCAGCCAGGTTACTGACATGGTTTCATCAGCCAGGTTACTGACATGGTTTCATCAGCCAGGTTACTGACATGGTTACTGACATGGTTACTGACATGGTTTCATCAGTCAGGTTACTGACATGGTTTCATCAGGTTACTGACATGGTTTCATCAGCCAGGTTACTGACATGGTTTCATCAGCCAGGTTACTGACATGGTTTCATCAGCCAGGTTACTGACATGGTTTCATCAGTCAGGTTACTGACATGGTTTCATCAGTCAGGTTACTGACATGGTTTCAGCAGGTTACTGACATGGTTTCATCAGGTTACATTACTGACAGGTTACTGACATGGTTTCATCAGCCAGGTTACTGACATGGTTTCATGGTTTCATCAGCCAGGTTACTGACATGGTTTCATCAGGTTACTGACATGGTTTCATCAGACATGGTTACTGACATGGTTTCATCAGCCAGGTTACTGACATGGTTTCATCAGTTACAGGTTACTGACATGGTTTCATCAGCCAGGTTACTGACATGGTTTCATCAGTGACAGGTTACTGACATGGTTTCATCAGGTCAGGTTACTGACATGGTTTCATCAGTCAGGTTACTGACATGGTTTCATCAGCCAGGTTACTGACATGGTTTCATCAGTCAGGTTACTGACATGGTTTCATCAGTCAGGTTACTGACATGGTTTCATCAGCCAGGTTACTGACATGGTTTCATCAGCCAGGTTACTGACATGGTTTCATCAGTGGTTTCTGACAGGTTACTGACATGGTTTCATCAGTCAGGTTACTGACATGGTTTCATCAGCCAGGTTACTGACATGGTTACTGACATGGTTTCATCAGTCAGGTTACTGACATGGTTTCATCAGCCAGGTTACTGACATGGTTTCATCAGCCAGGTTACTGACATGGTTTCATCAGCCAGGTTACTGACATGGTTTCATCAGCCAGGTTACTGACATGGTTACTGACATGGTTTCATCAGCCAGGTTACTGACATGGTTTCATCAGTCAGGTTACTGACATGGTTTCATCAGTCAGGTTACTGACATGGTTTCATCAGCCAGGTTACTGACATGGTTTCATCAGTCAGGTTACTGACATGGTTACTGACATGGTTTCATCAGCCAGGTTACTGACATGGTTTCATCAGTCAGGTTACTGACATGGTTTCATCAGCAGGTTACTGACATGGTTTCATCAGTCAGGTTACTGACATGGTTTCATCAGCCAGGTTACTGACATGGTTACTGACATGGTTTCATCAGTCAGGTTACTGACATGGTTTCATCAGCCAGGTTACTGACATGGTTTCATCAGTCAGGTTACTGACATGGTTTCATCAGCCAGGTTACTGACATGGTTTCATCAGCCAGGTTACTGACATGGTTACTGACATGGTTTCATCAGCCTGGTTACTGACATGGTTTCATCAGCCAGGTTACTGACATGGTTTCATCAGCCAGGTTACTGACATGGTTTCAATCAGCCAGGTTACTGACATGGTTTCATCAACCAGGTTACTGACATGGTTTCATCAGTCAGGTTACTGACATGGTTTCATCAGCCAGGTTACTGACATGGTTTCATCAGCCAGGTTACTGACATGGTTACTGACATGGTTACTGACATGGTTACTGACATGGTTTCATCAGCCAGGTTACTGACATGGTTACTGACATGGTTTCATCAGCCAGGTTACTGACATGGTTACTGACATGGTTACTGACATGGTTTCATCAGGTTACTGACATGGTTTCATCAGGTTACTGACATGGTTTCATCAGGTTACTGACATGGTTACTGACATGGTTACTGACATGGTTTCATCAGCCAGGTTACTGACATGGTTTCATCAGCCAGGTTACTGACATGGTTTCATCAGCCAGGTTACTGACATGGTTACTGACATGGTTTCATCAGCCAGGTTACTGACATGGTTTCATCAGTCAGGTTACTGACATGGTTTCATCAGCCAGGTTACTGACATGGTTACTAACATGGTTACTGACATGGTTTCATCAGTCAGGTTACTGACATGGTTACTGACATGGTTACTGACATGGTTACTGACATGGTTACTGACATGGTTTCATCAGTCAGGTTACTGACATGGTTTCATCAGTCAGGTTACTGACATGGTTTCATCAGCCAGGTTACTGACATGGTTACTGACATGGTTTCATCAGTCAGGTTACTGACATGGTTTCATCAGCCAGGTTACTGACATGGTTACTGACATGGTTTCATCAGCCAGGTTACTGACATGGTTACTGACATGGTTACTGACATGGTTTCATCAGGTTACTGACATGGTTACTGACATGGTTACTGACATGGTTTCATCAGCCAGGTTACTGACATGGTTACTGACATGGTTTCACTCAGGGTTACTGACATGGTTTCATCAGCCAGGTTACTGACATGGTTTCATCACAGGTTACTGACATGGTTTCATCAGCCAGGTTACTGACATGGTTTCATCACATGGTTACTGACATGGTTTCATCAGCCAGGTTACTGACATGGTTTCATCAGCCAGGTTACTGACATGGTTTCATCAGCCAGGTTACTGACATGGTTTCTGACAGGTTACTGACATGGTTTCATCAGTCAGGTTACTGACATGGTTTCATCAGCCAGGTTACTGACATGGTTTCATCAGCCAGGTTACTGACATGGTTACAGCAGGTTACTGACATGGTTACTGACATGGTTTCATCAGCCAGGTTACATGGTTTCACATGGTTACTGACATGGTTTCATCAGCCAGGTTACTGACATGGTTTCATCAGCCAGGTTACTGACATGGTTTCAGGTTACTGACATGGTTTCATCAGCCAGGTTACTGACATGGTTTCATCAGGGTTACTGACATGGTTACTGACATGGTTTCATCAGCCAGGTTACTGACATGGTTTCATCACTGCACATGGTTACTGACATGGTTACTGACATGGTTTCATCAGCCAGGTTACTGACATGGTTTCATCAGCCAGGTTACTGACATGGTTTCATCAGCCAGGTTACTGACATGGTTACTGACATGGTTTCATCAGTCAGGTTACTGACATGGTTTCATCAGCCAGGTTACTGACATGGTTTCATCAGCCAGGTTACTGACATGGTTTAATCTCAGACATGGTTTCACTGACATGGTTTCATCAGTCAGGTTACTGACATGGTTTCATCAGCCAGGTTACTGACATGGTTTCATCAGCCAGGTTACTGACATGGTTTCATCAGTCAGGTTACTGACATGGTTTCATCAGCCAGGTTACTGACATCAGCCAGTTACTGACATGGTTTCATCAGTCAGGTTACTGACATGGTTTCATCAGCCAGGTTACTGACATGGTTTCATCAGTCAGGTTACTGACATGGTTTCATCAGCCAGGTTACTGACATGGTTACTGACATGGTTTCATCAGCCTGGTTACTGACATGGTTTCATCAGCCAGGTTACTGACATGGTTTCATCAGCCAGGTTACTGACATGGTTACTGACATGGTTTCATCAGCCAGGTTACTGACATGGTTTCATCAGCCAGGTTACTGACATGGTTTCATCAGCCAGGTTACTGACATGGTTACTGACATGGTTTCATCAGCCAGGTTACTGACATGGTTACTGACATGGTTTCATCAGCCAGGTTACTGACATGGTTTCATCAGCCAGGTTACTGACATGGTTTCATCAGCCAGGTTACTGACATGGTTTCATCAGTCAGGTTACTGACATGGTTTCATCAGCCAGGTTACTGACATGGTTTCAATCAGTCAGGTTACTGACATGGTTTCATCAGCCAGGTTACTGACATGGTTACTGACATGGTTTCATCAGCCTGGTTACTGACATGGTTTCATCAGCCAGGTTACTGACATGGTTTCATCAGCCAGGTTACTGACATGGTTACTGACATGGTTTCATCAGGTTACTGACTGACATGGTTTCATCAGCCAGGTTACTGACATGGTTTCATCAGGTTACTGACATGGTTACTGACATGGTTACTGACATGGTTTCATCAGCCAGGTTACTGACATGGTTTCATCAGCCAGGTTACTGACATGGTTTCATCAACCCGGGTTACTGACATGGTTTCAATCAGCCAGGTTACTGACATGGTTTCATCAGCCAGGTTACTGACATGGTTTCATCAGTCAGGTTACTGACATGGTTTCATCAGCCAGGTTACTGACATGGTTTCATCAGCCAGGTTACTGACATGGTTACTGACATGGTTACTGACATGGTTACTGACATGGTTTCATCAGCCAGGTTACTGACATGGTTACTGACATGGTTTCATCAGCCAGGTTACTGACATGGTTACTGACATGGTTACTGACATGGTTTCATCAGGTTACTGACATGGTTTCATCAGGTTACTGACATGGTTTCATCAGGTTACTGACATGGTTACTGACATGGTTACTGACATGGTTTCATCAGCCAGGTTACTGACATGGTTTCATCAGCCAGGTTACTGACATGGTTACTGACATGGTTTCATCAGCCAGGTTACTGACATGGTTTCATCAGTCAGGTTACTGACATGGTTTCATCAGCCAGGTTACTGACATGGTTACTAACATGGTTACTGACATGGTTTCATCAGTCAGGTTACTGACATGGTTACTGACATGGTTACTGACATGGTTACTGACATGGTTTCATCAGTCAGGTTACTGACATGGTTTCATCAGTCAGGTTACTGACATGGTTTAATCAGTCAGGTTACTGACATGGTTACTGACATGGTTTCATCAGTCAGGTTACTGACATGGTTTCATCAGCCAGGTTACTGACATGGTTTCAATCAGCCAGGTTACTGACATGGTTACTGACATGGTTACTGACATGGTTTCATCAGCCAGGTTACTGACATGGTTACTGACATGGTTACTGACATGGTTTCATCAGCCAGGTTACTGACATGGTTACTGACATGGTTACTGACATGGTTTCATCAGCCAGGTTACTGACATGGTTACTGACATGGTTTCATCAGCCTGGTTACTGACATGGTTTCATCAGCCAGGTTACTGAC
>NW_027034446.1:0-8038 GCF_034236695.1 Oncorhynchus nerka | reverse complement strand
GGATGACCAGGGATATTCTCTGTTTAGTGAGTCCTCCAGATCAGAGACAGTAGGGATGACCAGGGATGTTCTCTGTTTAGTGAGTCTGCCAGATCAGAGACAGTAAGGGTGACCAGGGATGTTCTCTGTTTAGTGAGTCCTCCAGATCAGAGGCAGTAGTGATGACCAGGGATGTTCTCTGTTTAGTGAGTCCTCCAGATCAGAGGCAGTAGGGATGACCAGGGATGTTCTCTGTTTAGTGAGTCCTCCAGATCAGAGGCAGTAGGGGTGACCAGGGATGTTCTCTGTTTAGTGAGTCTGCCAGATCAAAGGCAGTAGGGATGACCAGGGATGTTCTCTGTTTAGTGAGTCCTCCAGATCAGAGGCAGTAGGGATGACCAGGGATGTTCTTTGTTTAGTGAGTCCTCCAGATCAGAGGCAGTAGGGATGACCAGGGATGTTCTTTGTTTAGTGAGTCCTCCAGATCAGAGACAGTAGGGATGACCAGGGATGTTCTCTGTTTAGTGAGTCCTCCAGATCAGACAGTAGGGATGACCAGGGATGTTCTCTGTTTAGTGAGTCCTCCAGATTAGAGGCTGTAGGGATGACCAGGGATGTTCTCTGTTTAGTGAGTCCTCCAGATCAGAGACAGTAGGGATGACCAGGGATGTTCTCTGTTTAGTGAGTCCTCCAGATCAGAGACAGTAGAAATGACCAGGGATGTTCTCTGTTTAGTGAGTCCTCCAGATCAGAGACTGTAGAAATGACCAGGGATGTTCTCTGTTTAGTGAGTCCTCCAGATCAGAGGCAGTAGAGATGACCAGGGATGTTCTCTGTTTAGTGAGTCCTCCAGATCAGAGGCAGTAGGGATGACCAGGGATGTTCTCTGTTTAGTGAGTCTGCCAGATCAGAGGCAGTAGGGATGACATGGGATGTTCTCTGTTTAGTGAGTCCTCCAGATCGGAGACAGTAGAGATGACCAGGGATGTTCTCTGTTTAGTGAGTCTGCCAGATCAGAGGCAGTAGGGATGACATGGGATGTTCTCTGTTTAGTGAGTCTGCCAGATCAGAGGCAGTAGGGATGACCAGGGATGTTCTCTGTTTAGTGAGTCTGCCAGATCAGAGGCAGTAGGGATGACCAGGGATGTTCTCTGTTTAGTGAGTCCTCCAGATCAGAGGCAGTAGGGGCGATCAGGGATGTTCTCTGTTTAGTGAGTCCACCAGATCAGAGGCAGTAGGGAGAACCAGGGATGTTCTCTGTTTAGTGAGTCCTCCAGATCAGAGGCAGTAGGGATGACCAGGGATGTTCTCTGTTTAGTGAGTCCTCCAGATCAGAGGCAGTAGGGAGAACCAGGGATGTTCTCTGTTTAGTGAGTCCTCCAGATCAGAGGCAGTAGGGACCAGGGATGTTCTCTGTTTAGTGAGTCCTCCAGATCAGAGGCAGTAGGGAGGACCAGGGATGTTCTCTTTTAAGTGCATGAATTAGATCATTTTCCTGTCCTGCTAAGCATTCAACATGTAAAAGAGTGCTTTTGGGTGTCAGGGAAAATGTACGGAGTAGAAGGTACATTTATTTTCTTTATGAATATAGTAAAGTAAAAGTTGACCGATTTTAAATAGTAAAGTACAGATACCCCAAACGACTTCAGTAGTACTTTAAAGTATTTTTACTTAAGTAGTACTTTAATGTATTTTTACTTCAGTACTTTACACCATTGAAAACAGACAATCCATAATATCAGTATATAAAATATAAAATTCCCAGTTTATGATACGAAACTAACTTTTATAAGAGATTTTATAAATAGGTTATATTTGACTCTACATTCCATGACGTACACCAAGGTTGTCAGACTAGGTCGATGCGGTTCAAAACGTGATTTATATAATAAACTAATACATTTCCTGGTACTCCAGAAAATATAGCTATCGTGTTGTAAATCAAATCAAATCAAATTTATTTATATAGCCCTTCGTACATCAGCTGATATCTCAAAGTGCTGTACAGAAACCCAGCCTAAAACCCCAAACAGCAAGCAATGCAGGTGTAGAAGCACGGTGGCTAGGAAAAACTCCCTAGAAAGGTTCTGTTATAAAGGCTGTCGTGGTAACAAGCGTTCTGTTATAAAGGTTGTCGTGGTAACAAGCGTTCTGTTATAAAGGTTGTCGTGGTAACAAGCGTTCTGTTATAAAGGTTGTGTGTAAGTCACAGCGGGTCTGGTACCATTCGTAATGCAGTCTGTTTCAATGGCTCATTATGTTTTTGGGGCAAAAATGGACAAATGTGTAACTAAGGCTGGGAATGTTCAATACAATCACAGAGAGATTGAAAACCAGCTTCTATCTCAAGGCCATCAGATTTGCTAAAAAGCCATCTCTAACTCAGAGAAGCTTCTGCCTACATTGAGACTCAATCACTAATCACTGGCCACTTTAATAAATGGACCGCTAGTCACTTTAAACAATCCCACTTTAAATAATGACGCTTTAATTTTGTTTACATATCTTACATTAGTCATATCACATGTACATACTGTCATTTATACCATCGATTGCACCCTGCCTATGCTGCTCGGCCATCGCTCATCATATATTTATATGTACATATTCTCATTCACCCATTTAGATTAGTGTCTATTAGGTAGTTGTTGGGGAATTGTTAGATATTACTGCACTGTCGGAACTAGAAGCACAAGCATTTTGCTGAACTCACATTTACATCTGCTAACAATGTGTATGTGACCAATAAGATTTGATTCAATCAAACTAGCAAGGCCAAGGATCACAAGTCAGTTATAATGTGGCTGATAGGCTAGCGTATCTATTTATGTAGCAAGATAAAAACACATAAAAACACAGACTAAACGTAGCTAGCTGCTAGGAGGATGTCATTGGAGGAGTGGGTGGGTGAGTGACTGACTTTTCCGCTGGCTACAGAGCTAGGGATGCAGGTGTCATTTGGTTAATCTAGCAAGAAATATGAATCACTATTCTTAAATTAGAGTGAATTTGCAAACGCAAGAGATATGCTGTCTACTTCGATTTCAGAGCGCAGAATAACTGCTGAATTTACCGACGCGCAACACCTGCTGAATATGACGGGTGTCAGTAAATGTAGGCTAAAGTAAGTTAGCAACAAACATGCTAGATACCACGCAAACAGCCTAACCAGCTCTTCTAGGGGTCAGAGGTGAGGTGTTCTCTCATTTGTGTCTGGAA
This sequence comes from Oncorhynchus nerka, assembly GCF_034236695.1. NCBI lineage: Eukaryota > Metazoa > Chordata > Actinopteri > Salmoniformes > Salmonidae > Oncorhynchus > Oncorhynchus nerka. The sequence continues at coordinate 4,840 of NW_027034446.1, read as the reverse complement.
GTAGCTAGCAAGCCAACTTTAGCCAGTTAGCTTGGGTGCTTGGTTGGGACAAGCCTGCATTGTTGGAAGACTGCAGAAGGGTGAGGAGGACAATTCCCCATTACTTTATTTTTTTTACCCCTTTTTCTTCCCAATTTCGTGGTTTTCAATTTGGTATTTAGAGTCTTGTCTCATCGCTGCAACTCCCGTACGGACTCGGGAGAGTTTCTCCGAAAAACACAACCCAGCCAAGCCGCACTGGTTCTTGACACAATGCCCGCTTAACCCGGAAGCCAGCCGCACCAATTGTGTCGGAGGAAACACCGTACACCTGGGGACCGTGTCAGCATGCACTACGCCCGGCCCGCCACAGGAGTCGCTAGTGCGCAATGGGACTAGAAAGAACATCCCTGCCGGCCAAACCCTCCCCTAACCCGGCCAAACCCTCCCCTAACCCGGCCAAACCTCCCTAACCCGGCCAATTGTATGCCGCCCCATGGGTCTCCCGGTCGAGACCGTCTGCGACAGATCCTGGACTCAAACCCAGAATCTCTATTGGCACATCTAGCACCGTGATGCAGTGCCTTTGACCACTCTAGAGGCCCTAACAGTGCAATTTTGATGGCCAACTAGCTAAAAACGTTTGAGAGAGGGGTTGCGCTAATCTGGCTCTGACTAGCATTAGTTGTTGATCTTTGTTGATGTGTATATAGTGAAAAGAGCCCACCTTGTCATGATTGTTTGATCAACATGACTGAAGTTCCCAAATGTAAGAGGACCCCTGTGGTATTTGCATATTTGCAGAAATCCATTCAGGTGTATTTTGTGGCGAATGTTTTCTAATGCTCTAAAGTCGTACTGTTTTAACTTCCTGTAAACACACAGTCCAGTTCATAGTGAATGATGACAGGCCCTACTGTCTGTAAACACACAGTCCAGTTCATAGTGAATGATGACAGGCCCTACTGTCTGTAAACACACAGTCCAGTTCATAGTGAATGATGACAGGCCCTACTGCCTGTAAACACACAGTCCAGTTCATAGTGACTGACAGGCCCTACTGTCTGTAAACACACAGTCCAGTTCATAGTGACTGACAGGCCCTACTGCCTATAAACACACAGTCCAGTTCATAGTGACTGACAGGCCCTACTGTCTGTAAACACACAGTCCAGTTCATAGTGAATGATGACAGGCCCTACTGCCTGTAAACACACAGTCCAGTTCATAGTGAATGATGACAGGCCCTACTGCCTGTAAACACACAGTCCAGTTCATAGTGACTGACAGGCCCTACTGTCTGTAAACACACAGTCCAGTTCATAGTGAATGATGACAGGCCCTACTTCCTGTACACACACAGTCCAGTTCATTGTGACTGACAGGTCCTACTGCCTGTAAACACACAGTCCAGTTCATAGTGAATGATGACAGGCCCTACTGTCTGTAAACACATAGTGAATGATGACAGGCCCTACTGTCTGTAAACACACAGTCCAGTTCATAGTGAATGATGACAGGCCCTACTGTCTGTAAACACACAGTCCAGTTCAAAGTGAATGATGACAGGCCCTACTTCCTGTAGACACACAGTCCAGTTCATAGTGAATGATGACAGGCCCTACTGCCTGTAAACACACAGTCCAGTTCATAGTGAATGATGACAGGCCCTACTGCCTGTAAACACACAGTCCAGTTCATAGTGAATGATGACAGGCCCTACTTCCTGTAGACACACAGTCCAGTTCATAGTGAATTATGACAGGCCCTACTGCCTGTAAACACACAGTCCAGTTCATAGTGAATGATGACAGGCCCTACTGCCTGTAAACACACAGTCCAGTTCAAAGTGAATGATGACAGGCCCTACTGCCTGTAAACACACAGTCCAGTTCATAGTGAATGATGACAGGCCCTACTGCCTGTAAACACACAGTCCAGTTCATAGTGACTGACAGGCCCTACTGTCTGTAAACACACAGTCCAGTTCATAGTGACTGATGACAGGCCCTACTGCCTGTAAACACACAGTCCAGTTCATAGTGACTGATGACAGGCCCTACTGCCTGTAAACACACAGTCCAGTTCAAAGTGAATGATGACAGGCCCTACTGCCTGTAAACACACAGTCCAGTTCATAGTGAATGATGACAGGTCCTACTGCCTGTAAACACACAGTCCAGTTCATAGTGAATGATGACAGGCCCTACTGCCTGTAAACACACAGTCCAGTTCATAGTGAATGATGACAGGCCCTACTGTCTGTAAACACACAGTCCAGTTCATAGTGACTGACAGGCCCTACTGCCTGTAAACACACAGTCCAGTTCCTGACAGGCCCTACTGCCTGTAAACACACAGTCCAGTTCATAGTGACTGACAGGCCCTACTGCCTGTAAACACACAGTCCAGTTCATAGTGACTGACAGGCCCTACTGCCTGTAAACACACAGTCCAGTTCATAGTGACTGACAGGCCCTACTGCCTGTAAACACACAGTCCAGTTCAAAGTGAATGATGACAGGCCCTACTGCCTGTAAACACACAGTCCAGTTCATAGTGAATGATGACAGGCCCTACTGCCTGTAAACACACAGTCCAGTTCAAAGTGAATGATGACAGGCCTCTGTGCAAATGGCTTGTTTGTATATAAGCCTACTGTAGTTCTGATTGGCTATGGGGCACCAGTCTGCGTAGACTCTGGTCCTGGACGTTCCCTCTATATTGCTATAGAATTTTCGCAAATGCCCAAAAAATTATGAACATGTGAAAATGACCATGTGCTCGCTTGTCAGAAACGTCTGGGTTGGATAAGAACAGATTTTAATACGAGTTCATGTTGCTAAAATGCAGTCCGTTCCACTTTAAACCCAGGAAACAGCCATTCAACTTGCCATTCACCAGCTTTTCAAGCTTAATAATGTCAAAATACATTTGGTAACTAGCTACCAAAGAATGAAGTTTCGCTGAGCAGCTATCGTCATTACTGCCGTCACGACCTGTATGCACTTCCTAATAAGGTCTGGAAATAATCTATATTACATTCTGGGGGTAGAGCAGGTGGAATAGTATTACATTCTGGGGGTAGAGCAGGTGGAATAGTATTACATTCTGGGGGTAGAGCAGGTGGAATAGTATTACATTCTGGTAGTAGAGCAGGTGGAATAGTATTACATTCTGAGGTAGAGCAGGTGGAATAGTATTACATTCTGGGGGTAGAGCAGGTGGAATAGTATTACATTCTGGGGTAGAGCAGGTGGAATAGTATTACATTCTGGGAGTAGAGCAGGTGGAATAGTATTACATTCTGGGAGTAGAGCAGGTGGAATAGTATTACATTCTGGGGGTAGAGCAGGTGGAATAGTATTACATTCTGGGAGTAGAGCAGGTGGAATAGTATTACATTCTGGGGGTAGAGCAGGTGGAATAGTATTACATTCTGGGAGTAGAGCAGGTGGAATAGTATTACATTCTGGGGTAGAGCAGGTGGAATAGTATTACATTCTGGGGGTAGAACAGGTGGAATAGTATTACATTTCTGGTGAGCAGGTGGAATAGTATTACATTCTGGGGTAGAGCAGGTGGAATAGTATTACATTCTGGGGGAGAGCAGGTGGAATAGTATTACATTCTGGGGGAGAGCAGGTGGAATAGTATTACATTCTGGGGTAGAGCAGGTGGAATAGTATTACATTCTGGGGTAGAGCAGGTGGAATAGTATTACATTCTGGGAGTAGAGCAGGTGGAATAGTATTACATTCTGGGGTAGAGCAGGTGGAATAGTATTACATTCTGGGGGTAGAGCAGGTGGAATAGTATTACATTCTGGGGGTAGAGCAGGTGGAAGAATAGTATTACATTCTGGGGGTGGAATAGAGGGTAGAGCAGGTGGAATAGTATTACATTCTGGGGGTAGAGCAGGTGGAATAGTATTACATTCTGGGAGTAGAGCAGGTGGAATAGTATTACATTCTGGGAGAGTAGAGCAGAGCAGGTGGAATAGTATTACATTCTGGGGAGAGCAGGTGGAATAGTATTACATTCTGGGGGTAGAGCAGGTGGAATAGTATTACATTCTGGGGTAGAGCAGGTGGAATAGTATTACATTCTGGGGGGAGAGCAGGTGGAATAGTATTACATTCTGGGGGTAGAGCAGGTGGAATAGTATTACATTCTGGGGGTAGAGCAGGTGGAATAGTATTACATTCTGGGGGTAGAGCAGGTGGAATAGTATTACATTCTGGGGGTAGAGCAGGTGGAATAGTATTACATTCTGGGGTAGAGCAGGTGGAATAGTATTACATTCTGGGGGTAGAGCAGGTGGAATAGTATTACATTCTGGGGGTAGAGCAGGTGGAATAGTATTACATTCTGGGAGTAGAGCAGGTGGAATAGTATTACATTCTGGGAGTAGAGCAGGTTTAAACAACCAATTTAGATTTTATGTTCCAACACTGTTGTAGGTGTTAAAACGGAGATCTGTCTATTTTTACGAGATGCTCATGCCTCTGCTCTACCAATGGAAGTTGTTGTTTCAAAGGCGACAAGCTTAGGTCCAATATAAGCCAATAGAAACTTACTGGGCTTTTTTTTTTGGACAGATTTTGTGAAGAGTGAAACCTCTCGATCTGTTTGTTCCTCTCTGGATAAAATCAATGACCTTTCCATCTGCTGGATCAGCCAATCTGTGCGTGGCAGTAATAAGTGATTTTATTGGAGGTGCAGAAAAGGTGGATTTGATGCTTTATTTCGACATTATTAAGTTGGACAAGCTGTTAATTGGCTGCTTCCTGGGCTTAAAAGAGAATCACTGTATTCAACGTTTCCTGTACGCCCAGATTGTTGTTCAGTTTAGAGTGTT
>NW_027034445.1:0-8032 GCF_034236695.1 Oncorhynchus nerka | reverse complement strand
CGTCACAGCCTCCACCACACAGGGGTAAGAGCAGGGACACGTCACAGCCTCCACACAGCAGGGGTAAGAGCAGGGACACGCCACAGCCTCCACCACACAGGGTAAGAGCAGGGACGCGCTGCGCAGCCTCCACCACACAGGGGTAAGAGCAGGGACCTCGCGCCTCACCACACAGGGGAAGAGCAGGGACACACACAGCCTCCACCACACAGGGGTAAGAGCAGGGACAGCAGCTCCACCACACAGGGTAAGAGCAGGACGCGTCACAGCCTCCACACACAGGGGTAAGAGCAGGGACGTGCAGCCTCCACCACACAGGGGTAAGAGCAGGGACACAGTCACAGGGGGTAAGAGCAGGGACACGTCACAGCCTCCACCACACAGGTGGGTAAGACCAGGCCCACCACACAGGGGTAAGAGCAGGGACAAATCACAGCCTCCACCACACAGGGTAAGAGCAGGACACGTCACAGCCTCCACCACGCAGGGGTACACTAAGACAAGAGCAGGACATGTCAGGGGTAAGAGCAGGGACACGTCACAGCCTCCACCACGCAGGGGTAAGACCAGGGACACGTCACAGGGGTAAGAGCAGGGACACGTGCAGCCTCCACCACACGGGGTGCAAGAGCAGGGACACGTCACAGCCTCCACCACACGGGGTAAGAGCAGGGACACGTGCACAGCCTCCACCACGCAGGGGTAAGAGCAGACACGCACAGCCCCACCACGAGGGTAAGAGAGCAGGGACACGCACAGCCTCCACCACACGGGGTAGAGCAGGACGCGTCACAGCCTCCACCACGCAGGGTAAGAGCAGGGACACGTCACAGCCTCCACCACACAGGGGTAAGAGCAGGGACACGTCACAGCCTCCACCACGCAGGGGTAAGACCAGGGACATGTCACAGGGGTAAGAGCAGGGACACGTCACAGCCTCCACCACGCAGGGGTAAGACCAGGACATGTCACAGGGGTAAGAGCAGGGACACGTCACAGCCTCCACCATGCAGGGGTAAGAGCAGGGACACGTCACAGGGGTAAGAGCAGGGACACGTCACAGCCTCCACCACACGGGGGACGTCACAGCCTCCACCACACGGGGGTAAGAGCAGGGACACGTCACAGCCTCCACCACGCAGGGGTAAGAGCAGGGACACGTCACAGCCTCCACCACGCAGGGGTAAGAGCAGGGACACGTCACAGCCTCCACCACGCAGGGGTAAGAACAGGGACACGTCACAGCCTCCACCACACGGGGGTAAGAGCAGGGACGCGTCACAGCCTCCACCACGCAGGGGTAAGAGCAGGGACGCGTCACAGCCTCCACCACGCAGGGGTAAGAGCAGGGACACGTCACAGCCTCCACCACGCAGGGGTAAGAGCAGGGACACGTCACAGCCTCCACCACGCAGGGGTAAGACCAGGGACATGTCACAGGGGTAAGAGCAGGGACACGTCACAGCCTCCACAGGACAGGGTAAGAGCAGGTCACAGCCTCCACCACACAGGGGTAAGAGCAGGACACACAGTCCACCACCACCACACAGGGTAAGAGCAGGGACACGTCACAGCCTCCACCATGCAGGGGTAAGAGCAGGGACACAGTCACAGGGGTAAGAGCAGGGACACGCCACAGCCTCCACCATGCAGGGGTAAAGAGCAGGGACAGCCTCCACCACACGGGTAAGAGCAGGGACACACAGCCTCCACCACAGGGGTAAGAGCAGGGACACTTGTGGGTAACAGCCTCCACCACACGGGGTAAGAGCAGGGACGCGCCACAGCCTCCACCACACGGGGGTAAGAGCAGGGACGCGTCACAGCCTCCACCACACGGGGGTAAGAGCAGGGACACGTCACAGCCTCCACCACGCAGGGGTAAGAGCAGGGACACGTCACAGCCTCCACCACGCAGGGGTAAGAGCAGGGACACGTCACAGCCTCCACCACGCAGGGGTAAGAGCAGGGACACGTCACAGCCTCCACCACGCAGGGGTAAGAGCAGGGACACGTCACAGGGGTAAGAGCAGGGACACGTCACAGCCTCCACCACACGGGGGTAAGAGCAGGGACGCGTCACAGCCTCCACCACACGGGGGTAAGAGTAGGGACACGTCACAGCCTCCACCACGCAGGGGTAAGAGCAGGGACACGTCACAGCCTCCACCACGCAGGGGTAAGAGCAGGGACACGTCACAGCCTCCACCACGCAGGGGTAAGAGCAGGGACACGTCACAGCCTCCACCACGCAGGGGTAAGAGCAGGGACACGTCACAGCCTCCACCACGCAGGGGTAAGAGCAGGGACACGTCACAGCCTCCACCACGCAGGGGTAAGAGCAGGGACACGTCACAGCCTCCACCACGCAGGGGTAAGAGCAGGGACACGTCACAGCCTCCACCACACGGGGGTAAGAGCAGGGACGCGTCATAGCCTCCACCACGCAGGGGTAAGACCAGGGACATGTCACAGGGGTAAGAGCAGGGACACGTCACAGCCTCCACCACACAGGGGTAAGAGCAGGGACACGTCACAGCCTCCACCACGCAGGGGTAAGACCAGGGACATGTCACAGGGGTAAGAGCAGGGACACGTCACAGCCTCCACCACACAGGGGTGAGAGCAGGGACACGTCACAGCCTCCACCACGCAGGGGTAAGACCAGGGACATGTCACAGCCTCCACCACGCAGGGGTAAGAGCAGGGACACGTCACAGCCTCCACCACACGGGGGTGAGAGCAGGGACGCGTCACAGCCTCCACCACACAGGGGTAAGAGCAGGGACACGTCACAGCCTCCACCACACAGGGGTAAGAGCAGGGACACGTCACAGCCTCCACCACACAGGGGTAAGAGCAGGGACATGTCACAGGGGTAAGAGCAGGGACACGTCACGGCCTCCACCACACAGGGGTAAGAGCAGGGACACGTCACGGCCTCCACCACACAGGGGTAAGAGCAGGGACACGTCACAGCCTCCACCACACGGGGGTAAGAGCAGGGACGCGTCACAGCCTCCACCACACAGGGGTAAGAGCAGGGACGCGTCACAGCCTCCACCACACAGGGGTAAGAGCAGGGACACGTCACAGCCTCCACCACACAGGGGTAAGAGCAAGGACGCGTCACAGCCTCCACCACGCAGGGGTAAGAGCAGGGACGCGTCACAGCCTCCACCACACAGGGGTAAGAGCAGGGACACGTCACAGCCTCCACCACACAGGGGTAAGAGCAGGGACACGTCACAGCCTCCACCACGCAGGGGTAAGAGCAGGGACATGTCACAGGGGTAAGAGCAGGGACACGTCACGGCCTCCACCACACAGGGGTAAGAGCAGGGACATGTCACAGGGGTAAGAGCAGGGACACGTCACGGCCTCCACCACACAGGGGTAAGAGCAGGGACATGTCACAGGGGTAAGAGCAGGGACACGTCACGGCCTCCACCACACAGGGGTAAGAGCAGGGACATGTCACAGGGGTAAGAGCAGGGACACGTCACGGCCTCCACCACACCGGGGTAAGAGCAGGGACATGTCACAGGGGTAAGAGCAGGGACACGTCACGGCCTCCACCACACAGGAGTAAGAGCAGGGACACGTCACAGCCTCCACCACGCAGGGGTAAGAGCAGGGACACGTCACAGCCTCCACCATACGGGGGTAAGAGCAGGGACACCTGGGTTGATTCAGTTGGAGAGGTCCAACAATGGGCCTGATAACTTATTTGGTGGAGCAGACATTTACAGTATGTTCAGATAGAAATATGATCAATAGACCTTACATTATCTACACAACAGGGAACCGTAACATCCATTTTTGTTGCAGACCACCTTTCCATCTCAATGAGGTTGTAATATCAACATGACTTGTTTCCAGGACGATGCTGGGTGAGGATGAACTGAAGAGGTTGGAGGAGGCCTGTGACATGGCGCTAGAGCTGAACCAATCAAAACACAGGATCTATGAATATGTGGAGTCCAGGATGTCGTTCATTGCTCCTAATCTGTCAGTCATCGTTGGAGCCTCGACCGCAGCCAAGATCATGGGTCAGTGATTATGAGGATTTAGTTTTTTATATAATTTACAGGATTCTCCCAATCATACGTTTGTCTTCCTCCCTGTGGTGGTAGGTATTGCTGGGGGCCTGACCAACCTGTCTAAGATGCCAGCCTGTAACCTGATGCTACTGGGAACCCAGAAGAGGACCCTGTCAGGGTTCAGCAGCACCGCTGTGCTCCCACACACTGGCTACATCTACCACTGTGATGTGGTCCAGACTCTACCCCCGGTCAGTGCACCACACTTGGTGCCGTGTTCCCAAGAGCTTTGTTTGACTGTGGCATTACCTAAGCTAACAAGAGTTATCCCTGTGTTGTAGGACCTGAGGAGAAAGGCAGCACGCCTGGTTTCAGCGAAGTGCACCCTGGCATCCCGAGTGGACAGCTTCCACGAGAGTGCAGACGGCAAGGTGAGAACTGGAAGAGGGAAGAAAGGGGTAAATAAACATCTGTTACATATTAACTCTGGTGTTATTCTCTCTGTGCAGGTGGGCTATGACCTGAGAGGAGATTGAGAAGAAGTTTGATAAATGGCAGGAGCCTCCACCAGTGAAGACTGTCAAGCCCCTGCCAGCACCGTTGGACGGACAGAGGAAGAAGAGGAGGGCGGAGGTATTTACTTTAGGGATGTGTAGATAACTGGTCCTGGGTTGTCATTTTTTTCAATGTGCAATGTTAAACAGTATTGATGGTCTCATTTTTTGTCTGTCCTTGTCCAGGTATCGTAAGATGAAGGAGCGTCTGGGTCTGACAGAGATCAGGAAACACGCCAACAGGATGACCTTCGCAGAGGTCAGAACAGCTAATCTGTCTTTCAGGACAGCTGTTACTATATTTTACTATGTGTAATTACAATAAATCTTTTTAACCAACCACCCTCTGTCTCTGTTTCTCTCAGATTGAGGATGATGCGTACCAGGAGGACCTGGGTTTCAGTCTGGGCCAGCTGGGGAAGTCGGGCAGTGGACGCGTCAGACAGGCTCAGGTCAACGAGGCCACCAAGGCCAGGATATCCAAGTCCCTACAGAGGAAGCTGCAGAAGCAGAACATGACGCACGGCGGCAGGTCCACAGTTGGCGGCAGGTCCACAGTTGGCAGCAGGTCCACAGTCGGCGGCAGGTCCACAGTTGGCGGGAGGTCTCGGTCAGAGACAACTCCTCAGGAACAAGTTCCAGCGTAGCCTTCACTCCACTACAGGTAGGCCTAATTGGTTTTTGTTTTCACATGAAAAAAGCTACATGTATTTGATTTTATTATGTCAACAACTGAAGCACTTCATCACCAGTAACGTTAGCATTTACCAGCCGGGGTGGCCTCCTTGTTTCTGTTTGTTGTGGAATTGAACTTGAACTGAACTCTTGTGTTCCTCAGGGACTGGAGATCGTGAACCCGCATGCAGCAGAGAAGAAGGTGGCTGAGGCCAACCAGAAATACTTCTCCAACATGGCAGAGTTCCTCAAGGTCAAGAAGGAGGGAGAGGGAAAGTGAGGAGTACACATAGGATTTATCATACACATCCACACATATACATACACACAGGAGAGACTGATATACAGACATAGCAACTTGTATTTCAAAATGAATGCAGATGGAGTGAAATGCATTCACACTGTCTGATTGATCAGGCGTCATTGCATAACCATGGGGAGAAGATCGACCATAACAGTGAAGAACATATATTTAGATTGTATATTTGTTTTAGAGCATGTTGTGCTTTTTGAAAAACGTTTTGACTCCATTTTGTTCCATTTTAATAAAATTAAACTAATACTTCCGTGTCTCATTACTGAAAAGTATTGAGATCCCTTGACTTTTTCCAAATTTTGTTACGTTACTTATTCTAAAATTTGTTTTCCCCCTCAATTTAATGACTACCCCATAATGACAAAGCAGAACTGGGTCTTTGCAAATGTCTGTGTGTACGCACACACAGAGTACCAGTCAAGTTTGGACACCTACTCATTCAAGGGTTTTTCTTTATTTGGACTTTTCTAACATTGTAGAATAATAGTGAGGACATCAAAACTATGAATTAACACATGGAATCATGTAAACAAAAAAGGGTTTAACAAATCAAAATAGATTTAAGATTCTTCAAAGTAGCCACCCTTCCCCTTGATGACAACTGCACACACACTCTTGGCTACTTTGAAGAATATACATTTTTTTGATTTAAACTTTTTTTTTTTTATTACTACATGATTTCATATGTGTTATTTCATAGTTTTGATGTCTTCACTATTATACAAAGTAGAAAATAAAGAACAAGTAGGTGTGTCAACTTTTGACTGGTACTATATACACTGCTCAAAAAAAATAAAGGGAACACTAAAATAACATCCTAGATATGAATTAAATATTCTTAAATACTTTTTTCTTTACATAGTTGTATGTGCTGACAACAAAATCACACAAATTATCAATGGAAGTCAAATTTATCAACCCATGGAGGTCTGGATTTGGAGTCACACTCAAAATTAAAGTGGAAAACCACACTACAGGCTGATCCAACTTTGATGTAATGTCCTTAAAACAAGTCTAAATGAGGCTCAGTAGTGTGTGTGGCCTCCACGTGCCTGTATGACCTCCCTACAACGCCTGGGCATGCTCCTGATGAGGTGGCGGATGGCCTCCTGAGGGATCTCCTCCCAGACCTGGACTAAAGCATCCACCAACTCCTGGACAGTCTGTGGCGTTGGTGGATGGAGCGAGACAAGATGTCCCAGATGTGCTCAATTGGATTCAGGTCTGGGGAACGGGCGGGCCAGTCCATAGCATCAATGCCTTCCTCTTGCAGGAACTGCTGACACACCCCAGCCACATGAGGTCTAGCATTGTCTTGCATTAGGAGGAACCCAGGGCCAACCGCACCAGCATATGGTCTCACAAGGGGTCTGAGGATCTCATCTCGCTACCTAATGGCAGTCAGGCTACCTCTGGCGAGCACATAGAGGGCTGTGCGGCCCCCCAAAGAAATGCCACCCCACACCATGACTGACCCACCGCCAAACCGGTCATGCTGGAGGATGTTGCAGGCAGCAGAACGTTCTCCGTGGCGTCTCCAGACTGTCACGTCTGTCACATGTGCTCAGTGTGAACCTGCTTTCATCTGTGAAGAGCACAGGGCGCCAGTGGCGAATTTGCCAATCTTGGTGTTCTCTGGCAAATGCCAAACGTCCTGCACGGTGTTGGGCTGCAAGCACAACCCCCACCTGTGGACGTCGGGCCCTCATACCACCCTCATGGAGTCTGTTTCTGACCGTTTGAGCAGACACATGCACATTTGTGGCCTGCTGGAGGTCATTTTGCTGGGCTCTGGCAGTGCTCCTCCTTGCACAAAGGTGGAGATAGCGGTCCTGCTGCTGGGTTGTTGCCCTCCTACGGCCTCCTCCACATCTCCTGATGTACTGGCCTGTCTCCTGGTAGCGCCTCCATGCTCTGGACACTACGCTGACAGACACAGCAAACCTTCTTGCCACAGCTCGCATTGATGTGTCATCCTGGATGAGATGCACTATCTGAGCCACTTGTGTGGGTTGTAGACTCCGTCTCATGCTACCACTAGAGTGAAAGCACCGCCAGCATTCAAAAGTGACCAAAACATCAGCCAGGAAGCATAGGAACTGAGAAGTGGTCTGTGGTCCCCACCTGCAAAACCACTCCTTTATTGGGGATGTCTTGCTAATTGACAATTTCTACCTGTTTTCTATTCCGTTTGCACAACAGCATGTGAAATTTATTGTCAATCAGTGTTGCTTCCTAAGTGGACAGTTTGATTTCACAGAAGTGTGATTGACTTGGAGTTACATTGTGTTGTTTAAGTGTTCCCTTTATTTTTTTGAGCAAAACTGTTTTTGCTTTGTCATCATGGGATGTTGTGTGCTGAGTGATAATTTGTATTTAGTCCATTTTAGAATAAGGCTTTAATGTAACAATGTGGAAAAGGGGAAGGGGGTTGAATGCACTGT
>NW_027034444.1:0-8032 GCF_034236695.1 Oncorhynchus nerka | reverse complement strand
TTGTGCAGTGGTAGGTTTTGGGGAAGGGGGATTTTGGGGGATATGTGTTTAAATTGTGCAGTGGTAGGTTTTGGGGAAGGGGGATTGGGGGATATGTGTTTAAATTGCAGTGGTAGGTTTTTTGGGAAGGGGATTGGGGGATATGTGTTTAAATTGTGCAGTGGTAGGTTTTGGGAAGGGGGATTGGGGATATGTGTTTAAATTGTGCAGTGGTAGGTTTTGTGGGAAGGGGGGATTAGGATATGTGTTTAAATTGTGCAGTGGTAGGTTTTGGGGAAGGGGGATTGGGGGATATGTGTTTATTGTGCAGTGGTAGGTTTTGGGGAAGGGGATTGGGATATGTGTTTACATTGTGCAGTGGTAGGTTTTGGGAAGGGGGATTGGGGGATATGTTTAGGTTTTGGGGAAGGGGATTGTGCAGTGGTAGGTTTTTGGGGGAAGGGGGATTGGGGGATATGTGTTTACGTTGTGCAGTGGTAGGTTTGGGGAAGGGGATTGGGGATATGTGTTTACATTGTGCAGTGGTAGGTTTTGGGGAAGGGGATATGTGTTTACATTGTGCAGTGGTAGGTTTTGGGGAAGGGGATATGTGTTTACATTGTGCAGTGGTAGGTTTTGAAGGGAAGGGGATTAGAGGGGATATGTGTTTACATTTGTGCAGTGGTAGGTTTTGGGAAGGGGGATATATGTGTTTACATTGTGCAGTGGTAGGTTTTGGGGAAGGGGATTGGGGGATATGTGTTTACATTGTGCAGTGGTAGGTTTTGGGGAAAGGGGATTGGGGGATATGTGTTTACATTGTGCAGTGGTAGGTTTTGGGGAAGGGGGATTGGGGATATGTGTTTACATTGTGCAGTGGTAGGTTTTTTTTTTTTGGGGATTGGGGATATGTGTTTACATTGTGCAGTGGTAGGTTTTAGGAAGGATTGGGGGAAATGTTTACATTGTGCAGTGGTAGGTTTTGAGGAAGGGGATATGTGTTTACATTGTGCAGTGGTAGGTTTTGGGGAAGGGGGATATGTGTTTACATTGTGCAGTGGTAGGTTTGGGAAGAGGATATGTGTTTCATTGTGCAGGGTAGGTTTTGGGAAGGGGATATGTGTTTACATTGTGCAGTGGTAGGTTTTGGGGAAGGGATTAGGGGATATGTGTTTACATTGTGCAGTGGTAGGTTTTGGGGAAGAGATATGTGTTTACATTGTGCAGTGGTAAGGTTTTGAGAAGGGGGATATGTGTTTACATTGTGCAGTGGTAGGTTTTGGGAAGAGATATGTGTTTATTGTGCAGTGGTAGGTTTTGGGGAAGGGGATTGACTGGGGATATGTGTTTACATTGTGCAGGTTCTAGTGGGGATGCACAAGTTTTGGGAAGGAGGATATGTGTTTACATTGTGCAGTGGCAGGCCCTAGGTAGGTTTTGAGGAAGGATATGTGTTTACATTGTGCAGTGGTAGGTTTTTGGGGAAGGGGATATATGTGTTTACATTGTGCAGTGGTAGGTTTTTGGGGAAGGGGATATGTGTTTACATTGTGCAGTGGTAGGTTTTGGGGAAGGGGGGATATGTGTTTACATTGTGCAGTGGTAGGTTTTGGGGAAGGGGATATGTGTTTACATTGTGCAGTGGTAGGTTTTGGGGAAGGGGGATTGGGATATGTGTTTACATTGTGCAGTGGTAGGTTTTGGGAAGGGGATATGTGTTTACATTGTGCAGTGGTAGGTTTTAGAGGAAGGGGGATATGTGTTACATTGTGCAGTGGTAGGTTTTGGGGAAGGGGGATATGTGTTTACATTGTGCAGTGGTAGGTTTTGGGAAGGGGATATGTGTTTACATTGTGCAGTGGTAGGTTTTGGGGAAGGGGATATGTGTTTGTTGTGCAGTGGTAGGTTTTGGGGAAATTGGGGATATGTGTTTACATTGTGCAGTGGTAGGTTTTGGGGAAGGGATATGTGTTTACATTGTGCAGTGACAGGTTTTGGGGAAGGGGGATATGTGTTTACATTGTGCAGTGGTAGGTTTTGGAAGAAAGGGGATATGTGTTTACATTGTGCAGTGGTAGGTTTTGGGGAAGGGGATATGTGTTTACATTGTGCAGTGGTAGGTTTTGGGGAAGGGGATTGGGGGATATGTGTTTACATTGTGCAGTGGTAGGTTTTAGGGAAGGGGATATGTGTTTACATTGTGCAGTGGTAGGTTTTGGGGAAGGGGATATGTGTTTACATTGTGCAGTGGTAGGTTTGGGAAGGGGATATGTGTTTACATTGTGCAGTGGTAGGTTTTGGGGAATATGATTAGGGGATATGTGTTTACATTGTGCAGTGGTAGGTTTTGGGGAAGGGGGGGATATGTGTTTACATTGTGCAGTGGTAGGTTTTGGGGAAGGGGATATGTGTTTACATTGTGCAGTGGTAGGTTTTGAGGGAAGGGGATATGTGTTTACATTGTGCAGTGGTAGGTTTTGAGAAGGGATATGTGTTTACATTGTGCAGTGGTAGGTTTTGGGGAAGGGGATATGTGTTTACATTTGCAGTGGTAGGTTTTGGGGAAGGGGTTGGGGATATGTGTTTACATTGTGCAGTGGTAGGTTTTTGGGGAAGGGGATATGTGTTTACATTGTGCAGTGGTAGGTTTTGGGGGGGAAGGGGATATGTGTTTACATTGTGCAGTGGTAGGTTTTGGGGAAGGGGGATATGTGTTTACATTGTGCAGTGGTAGGTTTTGGGAAGGGGATATGTGTTTACATTGTGCAGTGGTAGGTTTTGGGAAGGGGGGGATATGTGTTTGTTGTGCAGTGGTAGGTTTTGGGGAAGGGATTGGGGGATATGTGTTACATTGTGCAGTGGTAGGTTTTGGGGAAGGGGATATGTGTTTACATTGTGCAGTGGTAGGTTTTAGGAAGGATATTTGTTTACAGTTGGGATATGTGTTTTTGTGCAGGAGGTTTGGGAAGAGAAGGGGATATGTGTTTACATTGTGCAGTGGTAGGTTTTGGGGAAGGGGATATGTGTTTACATTGTGCAGTGGTAGGTTTTGGGGAAGGGGGATATGTGTTTACATTGTGCAGTGGTAGGTTTTGGGGAAGGATATGTGTTTACATTGTGGGTAGGTTTTGGGGAAGGGGGATATGTGTTTACATTGTGCAGTGGTAGGTTTTGGAAGGAAGGGGATTGGGGATATGTGTTTACATTGTGCAGTGGTAGGTTTTGGGGAAAGGGATATGTGTTTACATTGTGCAGTGGTAGGTTTTGGGGAAGGGGGATATGTGTTTACATTGTGCAGTGGTAGGTTTTGGGGAAGGGGGATATGGATATGTGTTTACATTGTGCAGTGGTAGGTTTTGGGGAAGGGGGATATGTGTTTACATTGTGCAGTGGTAGGTTTTGGGAAGGGGGATATGTGTTTACATTGTGCAGTGGTAGGTTTTGGGGAAGAGGATATGTGTTTACATTGTGCAGTGGTAGGTTTTGGGAAGAAGGGATATATGTGTTTACATTGTGCAGTGACAGGTTTTGAGGAAGGGGGATATGTGTTACATTGTGGTAGTAGGTTTGGGAAGGGGATATGTGTTTACATTGTGCAGTGGTAGGTTTTGGGGAAGGGGGATATGTGTTTACATTGTGCAGTGGTAGGTTTTGGGGGAAGGGGGATATGTGTTTACATTGTGCAGTGGTAGGTTTTGGGGAAGGGGGATATGTGTTTACATTGTGCAGTGGTAGGTTTTTGGGGAAGGGGATTAGGGGATATGTGTTTACATTGTGCAGTGGTAGGTTTTGGGGAAGGGGATATGTGTTTACATTGTGCAGTGGTAGGTTTTGGGGAAGGGGATATGTGTTTACATTGTGCAGTGGTAGGTTTTGGGGAAGGGATTAGGATATGTGTTTACAGTGGTAGGTTTTGCAGTGGTAGGTTTTGGGGAAGGGGATTGGGGATATGTGTTTACATTGTGCAGTGGTAGGTTTTGGGGAAGGATATGTGTTTACATTGTGCAGTGGTAGGTTTTGGGGAAGGGGGATATGTGTTTACTTGTGCAGTGGTAGGTTTTAGGGAAGGGGGATATGTGTTTACATTGTGCAGTAGGTTTTGGGAAAAGGGATATGTGTTTACATTGTGCAGTGGTAGGTTTTGGGGAAGAGGGGAGTAGTAGGTTTTGTATGTGTTTACATTGTGCAGTGGTAGGTTTTGGGGAAGGGGATTGGGGGATATGTGTTTACATTGTGCAGTGACAGTTTTGGGAAGAGGATATGTGTTTACATTGTGCAGTGGTAGGTTTTGGGAAGGGGATATGTGTTTACATTGTGCAGTGGTAGGTTTTGGGGAAGGGATATGTGTTTACATTGTGCAGTGGTAGGTTTTGGGGAAGGGGATTGGGGGATATGTGTTTACATTGTGCAGTGGTAGGTTTTGGGGAAGGGATATGTGTTTACATTGTGCAGTGGTAGGTTTTGGGAAGGGGGATATGTGTTTATTGTGCAGTAGTAGGATTTTATATGTGTTTACATTGTGCAGTGGTAGGTTTTGGGAAGGGGGATATGTGTTTACATTGTGCAGTGGTAGGTTTTGGGAAGGATATGGTGGTGGTATTTTGGGGAAGGGGATGTGTTTACATTGTGCAGTGGTAGGTTTTGGGGAAGGGGGATATGTGTTTACATGTGCAGTGGTAGGTTTTGGGGAAGGGATATGTGTTTACATTGGGGGATTTTGGGAAGGGGGATGTGTTTACATTGTGCAGTGGTAGGTTTTGGGGAAGGAGGGATATGTGTTTACATTGTGCAGTGGTAGGTTTTGGGGAAGGGGATATGTGTTTACATTGTGCAGTGGTAGGTTTTGAGGGGAAGGATATGTGTTTATTAGTAGGTCTTGGGGAAGGATATGGTTTTGTGGGAAGGGGAAGGGGATATGTGTTTACATTGTGCAGTGGTAGGTTTTGGGGAAGGGGATATGTGTTTACATTGTGCAGTGGTAGGTTTTTTGGGGAAGGGGGATTTTAGGGGGATATGTTTTACATTGTGCAGTGGTAGGTTTTAGGGGAGGGAAGGGGATATGTGTTTACATTGTGCAGTGGTAGTTTTGGGAAGGGGATATGTGTTTACATTGTGCAGTAGTAGGTTTTGGGAGGAAGGGGATATGTGTTTACATTGTGCAGTGGTAGGTTTGGGAATATGGGGGATATGGAAGGCCTTGGGGAGGATGTTTACATTGTGCAGTGGTAGGTTTTGGGAAGGGGATATGTGTTTACATTGTGCAGTGGTAGGTTTGGGGAAGGGATATGTGTTTACATTGTGCAGTGGTAGGTTTTGGGGAAGGGGATGTGTTTGCATTGTGCAGTGGTAGGTTTTGGGAAGGGGGATATGTGTTTACATTGTGCAGTGGTAGGTTTTGGGGAAGGGGATATGTGTTTACATTGTGCAGTGGTAGGTTTTGGGGAAGGGATTGGGGGATATGTGTTTACATTGTGCAGTGACAGGTTTTGGGGAAGGGGATATGTGTTTACATTGTGCAGTGGTAGGTTTTGGGGAAGGGGGATATGTGTTTACATTGTGCAGTAGTAGGTTTTGGGGAAGGGATATGTGTTTACATTGTGCAGTGGTAGGTTTTGGGGAAGGGGATATGTGTTTACATTGTGCAGTGACAGGTTTTGGGGAAGGGGGGGATATGTTTACATTGTGCAGTGGTAGGTTTTGGGGAAGGGATATGTGTTTACATTGTGCAGTGGTAGGTTTTGGGAAGGGGATATGTGTTTACATTGTGCAGTGAGTAGGTTTTAGGGGAAGGATATGGTTTACATTGTGCAGGCCTGGTAAGTTTTGCCACAAGGCAGGCCTTGAGATATGTTTACATTATTGCAGTGGTAGGTTTTGGGAAGGGGATTGGGGATATGTTTGTTTACATTGTGCAGGTAGTAGGTTTTGGGGAAGGGGGATATGTGTTTACATTGTGCAGTGGTAGGTTTTGGGAAGGGGATATGTGTTTACATTGTGCAGTGGTAGGTTTGGGGAAGGGGATATGTGTTTACATTGTGCAGTGGTAGGTTTTGGGGTATTGTTTTGGGATATGTGTTTACATTGTGCAGTGGTAGAGTTTTGGGAAGGATATGTGTTTACATTGTGCAGTGCAGTTTTGGAAAGGAAGAGGGGATATGTGTTTACATTGTGCAGTGGTAGGTTTTGGGGAAGAGGATATGTGTTTACATTGTGCAGTAGTAGGTTTTGGAAGGGATATGGGGATATGTTTAGTATGTATTTACATTATGCAGTGGTAGGTTTTGGGGAAGATAGTTTTTGGTGCAGTGGTATTTTGGGGGATATGTGTTTACATTGTGCAGTGGTAGGTTTTAGGGAAGGGGGATATGTGTTTACATTGTGCAGTGGTAGGTTTGGGGAAGGGGGATATGTGTTTACATTGTGCAGTGGTAGGTTTTGGGGAAGGGGATATGTGTTTACATTGTGCAGTGGTAGGTTTTTGGGGAAGGGGATATGTGTTTACATTGTGCAGTGGTAGGTTTTGGGGAAGGGGATATGTGTTTACATTGTGCAGTGGTAGGTTTGGGAAGGGGATATGTGTTTACATTGTGCAGTGGTAGGTTTTGGGGAAGGGGATATGTGTTTACATTGTGCAGTGGTAGGTTTTGGGGAAGGGGGATTGGGGGATATGTGTTTACATTGTGCAGTGGGTTTTGGGAAGGATATGTGTTTACATTGTGCAGTGGTAGGTTTGGGGGAAAGGGGATATGTGTTTACATTGTGCAGTGGTAGGTTTTGGGGAAGGGGATATGTGTTTATATGGTGTTTTGACATTGTATGTGTTTACATTGTGCAGTGACAGGTTTTGGGGAAGGGGGATATGTGTTTATTGCAGTGGTAGGTTTTTGGGGGATATGTGTTTACATTGTGCAGTGGTAGGTTTTGGGGAAGGATATGTGTTTACATTGTGCAGTGGTAGGTTTTGGGAAGGGGATATGTGTTTACATTGTGCAGTGGTAGGTTTTGGGGAAGGGGGATATGTGTTTACATTGTGCAGTGGTAGGTTTTAAAAGGGGATATGTGTTTACATTGTGCAGTGGTAGGTTTTGGGGAAGGGGATATGTGTTTACATTGTGCAGTGGTTTTGGGAAGATATGTGTTTACATTGTGCAGTGGTAGGTTTTTTTGGAAGGGGATATGTGTTTACATTGTGCAGTGGTAGGTTTTGGGGAAGGGGGATATGTGTTTACATTGTGCAGTGGAGGGAAGATATGTGTTTACATTGTGCAGTGGTAGATTTTGGGGAAGGGGATTGAGGGGATATGTGTTTACATTGTGCAGTGGTAGATATTTGTAAGCGTCTGAGGGATATGTGTTTACATTGTGCAGTGGTAGATATACGTGTGCGTCTGGGGGGATATGTGTTTACATTGTGCAGTGGTAGATTTTTGGGGAAGGGGGATATGTGTTTGTGCAGTGGTAGGTTTTGGGAGGGGATATGTGTTTACATTGTGCAGTGGTAGATATTGGGGGTCTGGGGGATATGTGTTTACATTGTGCAGTGGTAGGTTTTGGAAGGGGGTATGTGTTTACATTGTGCAGTGGTAGATTTTGGGGACGTAGCGTCTGAGGGAAGGGGATATGTGTTTACATTGTGCAGTGGTAGATTTTGGTAGGGGGATATGTGTTTACATGTGCAGTGGTAGGTTTTGGGGAAGGGGGATTGGGGGATATGTGTTTACATTGTGCAGTGGTAGGTTTTGGGGAAGGGGGGATATGTGTTTACATTGTGCAGTGGTAGGTTTTGGGGAAGGGGGATATGTGTTTACATTGTGCAGTGGTAGGTTTTGGGGAAGGGGGGGATATGTGTTTACATTGTGCAGTGGTAGATATTGGGGCGTCTGAGGGATATGTGTTTACATTGTGCAGTGGTAGGTTTTGGGAAGGGGATATGTGTTTACATTGTGCAGTGGTAGGTTTGGGGAAGGGGATATGTGTTTACATTGTGCAGTGGTAGGTTTTGGGGAAGGGGGATATGTGTTTACATTGTGCAGTGGTAGGTTTTTTGGGAAGG
>NW_027034443.1:0-8030 GCF_034236695.1 Oncorhynchus nerka | reverse complement strand
ACCAGTCTGATATAGTTGGGTCTCCTCTCAGTCAGAGATGTGTCTAATTAACCAGTCTGATATAGTTGGGTCTCAGTCAGAGATGTGTCTAATTAACCAGTCTGTTATAGTTGGGTCTCAGTCAGAGATGTGTCTAATTAACCAGTCTGATATAGTTGGGTCTCAGTCAGAGATGTGTCTAATTAACCAGTCTGATATAGTTGGGTCTCCTCTCAGTCAGAGATGTGTCTAATTAACCAGTCTGCTATAGTTGGATATCCTCTCAGTCAGAGATGTGTCTAATTAACCAGTCTGATATAGTTGGGTCTCAGTCAGAGATGTGTCTAATTAACCAGTCTGATATAGTTGGGTCTCCTCTCAGTCAGAGATGTGTCTAATTAACCAGTCTGCTATAGTTGGGTCTCAGTCAGAGATGTGTCTAATTAACCAGTCTGCTATAGTTGGGTCTCAGTCAGAGATGTGTCTAATTAACCAGTCTGCTATAGTTGGGTCTCAGTCAGAGATGTGTCTAATTAACCAGTCTGCTATAGTTGGGTCTCAGTCAGAGATGTGTCTAATTAACCAGTCTGCTATAGTTGGGTCTCAGTCAGAGATGTGTCTAATTAACCAGTCTGATATAGTTGGGTCTCCTCTCAGTCAGAGATGTGTCTAATTAACCAGTCTGTTATAGTTGGGTCTCAGTCAGAGATGTGTCTAATTAACCAGTTTGATATAGTTGGGTCTCAGTCAGAGATGTGTCTAATTAACCAGTCTGATATAGTTGGGTCTCCTCTCAGTCAGAGATGTGTCTAATTAACCAGTCTGATATAGTTGGGTCTCAGTCAGAGATGTGTCTAATTAACCAGTCTGATATAGTTGGGTCTCAGTCAGAGATGTGTCTAATTAACCAGTCTGATATAGTTGGGTCTCCTCTCAGTCAGAGATGTGTCTAATTAACCAGTCTGATATAGTTGGGTCTCAGTCAGAGATGTGTCTAATTAACCAGTCTGATATAGTTGGGTCTCAGTCAGAGATGTGTCTAATTAACCAGTCTGATATAGTTGGGTCTCAGTCAGAGATGTGTCTAATTAACCAGTCTGATATAGTTGGGTCTCAGTCAGAGATGTGTCTAATTAACCAGTCTGCTATAGTTGGGTCTCAGTCAGAGATGTGTCTAATTAACCAGTCTGATATAGTTGGGTCTCCGTCAGAGATGTGTCTAATTAACCAGTCTGATATAGTTGGGTCTCAGTCAGAGATGTGTCTAATTAACCAGTCTGATATAGTTGGGTCTCAGTCAGAGATGTGTGACAGTCTGATATAGTTGGGTCTCAGTCAGAATGTGTCTAATTAACCAGTCTGCTATAGTTGGGTCTCAGTCAGAGATGTGTCTAATTAACCAGTCTGATATGGTTGGGTCTCAGAATCAGAGATGTGTCTAATTAACCAGTCTGCTATAGTTGGGTCTGATCAGAATGTGTCTAATTAACAGTCTTGACTATAGTTGGGTCTCAGTCAGAGATGTGTCTAATTAACCAGTCTCTGCTATAGTTGGGTCTCAGTCAGAGAGAGATGCTTGTCCTAATTAACCAGTCTGCTATAGTTGGGTCTCAGTCAGAGATGTGTCTAATTAACCAGTCTGATATGGTTGGGTCTCAGTCAGAGATGTGTCTAATTAACCAGTCTGCTATAGTTGGGTCTCCTCTCAGTCAGGAGATGTGTCTAATTAACCAGTCTGCTATAGTTGGGTCTCAGTCAGAGATGTGTCTAATTAACCAGTCTGATATAGTTGGGTCTCAGTCAGAGATGTGTCTAATTAACCAGTCTGATATAGTTGGGTCTCAGTCAGAGATGTGTCTAATTAACCAGTCTGATATAGTTGGGTCTCCTCTCAGTCAGAGATGTGTCTAATTAACCAGTCTGATATAGTTGGGTCTCAGTCAGAGATGTGTCTAATTAACCAGTCTGATATAGTTGGGTCTCAGTCAGAGATGTGTCTAATTAACCAGTCTGATATAGTTGGGTCTCAGTCAGAGATGTGTCTAATTAACCAGTCTGCTATAGTTGGGTCTCAGTCAGAGATGTGTCTAATTAACCAGTCTGATATAGTTGGGTCTCCTCTCAGTCAGAGATGTGTCTAATTAACCAGTCTGATATAGTTGGGTCTCAGTCAGAGATGTGTCTAATTAACCAGTCTGATATAGTTGGGTCTCAGTCAGAGATGTGTCTAATTAACCAGTCTGCTATAGTTGGGTCTCAGTCAGAGATGTGTCTAATTAACGAGTCTGATATAGTTGGGTCTCAGTCAGAGATGTGTCTAATTAACCAGTCTGATATAGTTGGGTCTCAGTCAGAGATGTGTCTAATTAACCAGTCTGATATAGTTGGGTCTCAGTCAGAGATGTGTCTAATTAACCAGTCTGATATAGTTGGGTCTCAGTCAGAGATGTGTCTAATTAACCAGTCTGCTATAGTTGGGTCTCAGTCAGAGATGTGTCTAATTAACCAGTCTGATATAGTTGGGTCTCAGTCAGAGATGTGTCTAATTAACCAGTCTGCTATAGTTGGGTCTCAGTCAGAGATGTGTCTAATTAACCAGTCTGATATAGTTGGGTCTCAGTCAGAGATGTGTCTAATTAACCAGTCTGCTATAGTTGGGTCTCAGTCAGAGATGTGTCTAATTAACCAGTCTGCTATAGTTGGGTCTCAGTCAGAGATGTGTCTAATTAACCAGTCTGCTATAGTTGGGTCTCAGTCAGAGATGTGTCTAATTAACCAGTCTGCTATAGTTGGGTCTCAGTCAGAGATGTGTCTAATTAACCAGTCTGCTATAGTTGGGTCTCCTCTCAGTCAGAGATGTGTCTAATTAACCAGTCTGCTATAGTTGGGTCTCCTCTCAGTCAGAGATGTGTCTAATTAACCAGTCTGATATAGTTGGGTCTCCTCAGGTTTGTCTACCTACCCCAGGTCAGTGAGTGGTGGTTTGTCTACCTACCCCAGGTCAGTGAGTGGTGGTTTGTCTACCTACCCCAGGTCAGTGAGTGGTGGTTTGTCTACCTACCCCAGGTCAGTGAGTGGTGGTTTGTCTACCTACCCCAGGTCAGTGAGTGGTGGTTTGTCTACCTACCCCAGGTCAGTGAGTGGTGGTTTGTCTACCTACCCCAGGTCAGTGAGTGGTGGTTTGTCTACCTACCCCAGGTCAGTGAGTGGTGGTTTGTCTACCTACCCCAGGTCAGTGAGTGGTGGTTTGTCTACCTACCCCAGGTCAGTGAGTGGTGGTTTGTCTACCTACCCCAGGTCAGTGAGTGGTGGTTTGTCTACCTACCCCAGGTCAGTGAGTGGTGGTTTGTCTACCTACCCAGGTCAGTGAGTGGTGGTTTGTCTACCTACCCCAGGTCAGTGAGTGGTGGTTTGTCTACCTACCCCAGGTCAGTGAGTGGTGGTTTGTCTACCTACCCCAGGTCAGTGAGTGGTGGTTTGTCTACCTACCCCAGGTCAGTGAGTGGTGGTTTGTCTACCTACCCCAGGTCAGTGAGTGGTGGTTTGTCTACCTACCCCAGGTCAGTGAGTGGTGGTTTGTCTACCTACCCCAGGTCAGTGAGTGGTGGTTTGTCTACCTACCCCAGGTCAGTGAGTGGTGGTTTGTCTACTCTACCCCAGGTCAGTGAGTGGTGGTTTGTCTACCTACCCCAGGTCAGTGAGTGGTGGTTTGTCTACCTACCCCAGGTCAGTGAGTGGTGGTTTGTCTACCTACCCCAGGTCAGTGAGTGGTGGTTTGTCTACCTACCCCAGGTCAGTGAGTGGTGGTTTGTCTACCTACCCCAGGTCAGTGAGTGGTGGTTTGTCTACCTACCCCAGGTCAGTGAGTGGTGGTTTGTCTACCTACCCCAGGTCAGTGAGTGGTGGTTTGTCTACCTACCCCAGGTCAGTGAGTGGTGGTTTGTCTACCTACCCCAGGTCAGTGAGTGGTGGTTTGTCTACCTACCCCAGGTCAGTGAGTGGTGGTTTGTCTACCTACCCCAGGTCAGTGAGTGGTGGTTTGTCTACCTACCCCAGGTCAGTGAGTGGTGGTTTGTCTACCTACCCCAGGTCAGTGGTGGTGGTTTGTCTACCTACCCCAGGTCAGTGAGTGGTGGTTTGTCTACCTACCCGATTAGTGAGTGGTGGTTTGTCTACCTAACCCAGGTCAGTGAGTGGTGGTTTTGTCTACCTACCCCAGGTCAGTGAGTGGTGGTTTGTCTACCTACCCCAGGTCAGTGGTGGTGGTTGTCACCTACCCCAGGTCAGTGGTGGTGGTTTACAATCTCTACTACCCAGGTCGGTGGTGGTGGTTTGTCTACCTACCCCAGGTCAGTGAGTGGTGGTTTGTCTACCTAACCCAGGTCCGGTAGAGTGGTGGTTTGTCCTACCCCTACCCCGGGTCCGGTGGTGGTGGTTCATCTCGTCTCGTCTATTAACACAGGAAGATCACAACCAGCGCCATGGGGCTTCCAGTTGTTCAAGGTCAGCTGACAGGCCGGACAGCGTGGATTGCACGTGTGCCCAGGAGGCACACTCTTACCCCCAGCAGGCGCATCACCACAGCGGCGTCGGTGATGGGCGGCTTGGGTTTGGCCGTCTTGGCGAACATCGTGGAAATGGATCCTCCTGCTCCAGTGGCGTGGAGGAGTCAGTCCAGACCAACCAGCACGAAGATTCACTACACGAGGCCCCTTGTCCTCCATCTCCCATCACTGGGTAGGTCTGGAGAGAGAGAGCAGAGAGACAGAGAGACAGAGAGACAGAGAGACAGAGAGCAGAGAGAGAGGGAGAGAGAGGGAGAGAGAGAGAGAGAGACAGAGACAGAGAAATGCAGAGAGAAGATGCAGAGAGAGAGACAGAGATGCAGAGAAGAGATGACAGAGATTAAGAGAGACAGAGAGAGAGAGAGAACAGAGATGACAGAGAGATGCAGAGAGAGACAGAGATGCAGAGAGAAATGCAGAGAGAGAGATGCAGAGAGAGAGACAGAGAGACAGAGAGAGAGATGCAGAGAGAGCGAGAGAGATGCAGAAAGTAAGAGAGAGATGCAGAGAGAGAGCGAGATGCAGAGAGAAATGCAGAGAGAGAGAGATGCAGAGAGAGAGAGAGAGAGAGAGAGAGATGCAGAGAGAGAGATGCAGAGACAGAGAGAGAGACAGAGAGAGGCAGAGATGCAGAGAGATAGAGATGCAGAAATACGAAGAGAGATGCAGAGAGAGAGAGAGAGAGAGAGAGAGAGAGAGATGCAGAGAGAGAGAGAGAGAGATGCAGAGAGAGAGAAATGCAGAGGGAGAGATGCAGAGAGAGAGACAGAGAGACAGAGAGAGAGAGAGAGAGAGAGAGAGAGAGACAGAGAGAGAGCAGAGAGAGAGAGACAGAGAGAGAGAGCGAGAGAGAGAGAGAGAGAGAGAGAGAGATGCAGAGAGAGAGAGATGATGAGAGAGAGAGAGAGAGAGAGATGCAGAGAGAGAGAGAGACAGAGAGAGAGATGTGTGATAGAGAGGTTTGAGAGAGATGCAGAGAGAGAGAAATGCAGAGAGAGAGAGATGCAGAGAGAGAGAGATGCAGAGAGAGAGAGAGATTCTATGCCATCAAAAAGAACATAACATTCAACATACCAATTAGGATTTGGCTAAAAATACTTGAATCAGTCATAGAGCCCATTGCCCTTTATGGTTGTGAGGTCTGAGGTCCGCTCACCAACCAAGACTTCACAAAATGGGACAAACACCAAATTGAAACTCTGCATGCAGAATTCTGCAAAAATATCCTCTGTGTACAACGTAGAACACCAAGTAATGCATGCAGAGCAGAATTAGGCCGATACTCGCTAATGATCAAAATCCAGAAAAGAGACGTTAAATTCTACAACCACCTAAAAGGAAGCGATTCCCAAACCTTCCATAACAAAGCCATCACCTACAGAGAGATGAACCTGGAGAAGAGTCCACTAAGCAAGCTGGTCCTGGGGTTCTGTTCACAAACACAAACAGACCCCACAGAGCCCCAGGACAGCAGCACAATTAGACCCAACCAAATCATGAGAAAACTAAAAGATAATTACTTGACACATTGGAAAGAATTAACAAAAAAACAGAGCAAACTAGAATGCTATTTGGCCCTACACAGAGAGTACACAGCGGCAGAATACCTGATCACTGTGACTGACCCAAACTTAAGGAAAGCTTTGACTATGTACAGACTCAGTGAGCATAGCCTTGCTATTGAGAAAGGCCGCCGTAGGCAGACATGGCTCTCAAGAGAAGACAGGATATGTGCTCACTGCCCACAAAATGAGGTGGAAACTGAGCTGCACTTCCTAATCTCCTGTCCAATGTATGACCATATTAGAGAGACATATTTCCCTCAGATTACACAGATCCACAAAGAATTCAAAAACAAATCCAAAATCCAAAAAGAGTGAAAAAGAGAGAAATGGAGAGAGAGAGAGATAAAAAGAGAGACAGAGAGAGGTGTTAAGATAATTAGCCTGCTACACATCTTCACACTCTGGGTCTGCACAGAGTGACAGCATATATAGAGAGAACACATGGACGGAGTTATACCCATATATCTGCAATACATTCCTGTTTGTTCCCTTCATGGAATAGATATGTAGTTCAGCTTAAAATAAGTACCGAGAAGAGAGAAGTGGAAACACATGACCTGTACAACCTGTTAAAGTAGATACATGGAGAGAACAGACATGACCTGAACAACCTGTTATAATAGATACATGGAGAGAACAGACATGACCTGAACAACCTGTTATAATAGATACATAGAGAGGACAGACATGACCTGAACAACCTGTTATAATAGATACATAGAGAGGACAGACATGACCTGTACAACCTGTTATAATAGATACATAGAGAGGACAGACATGACCTGTACAACCTGTTATAATAGATACATAGAGAGGACAGACATGACCTATACAACCTGTTATAATAGATACATAGAGAGAATGACATGACCTGAACAACTCTGTTATAATAGATACATGAGAGAGGACAACCTGAATAGATACAGAGAGTGACAGACATGACCTGAACAACCTGTTATAATAGATACATAGGAGAGGACAGACATGACCTGTACAACCTGTTATAATAGATACATAGGAGAGGACAGACATGACCTGTACAACCTGTTATAATAGATACATAGAGAGAGGACAGACATGACCTGAACAACCTGTTATAATAGATACAGAGAGGACAGACATGACCTGAACAACCTGTTATAATAGATACATAGAGAGGACAGACATGACCTGAACAACCTGTTATAATAGATACATAGAGAGGACAGACATGACCTATACAAACCTGTTATAATAGATACATAGAGAGGACAGACATGACCTGAACAACCTGTTATAATTGATGACATGGACCTGTACAACCTGTTATAATAGGACAGACATGACCTGTACAACCTGTTATAATAGATACATAGAGATGACCTGTACAACCTGTTATAATAGATACATAGAGAGGACCATGAAACAACCTGTTATAATAGATACATAGAGAGGACAGACATGACCTGAACAACCTGTTATAATAGATACATAGAGAGGACAGACATGACCTGTACAACCTGTTATATAGATACATAGAGAGGACAGACATGACCTGTACAACCTGTTATAATAGATACACGGAGAGGACAGACATGACCTGTACAACCTGTTATATAGATACATAGAGAGGACAGACATGACCTGAACAACCTGTTATAATAGATACACAGAGAGGACAGACATGACCTGAACAACCTGTTATAATAGATACATAGAGAGGACAGACATGACCTGAACAACTTGTTATATTGAGATACACAGAGGACAGACATGACCTGTACAACCTGTTATAATAGATACACGGAGAGGACAGACATGACCTGTACAACCTGTTATATAGATACATAGAGAGGACAGACATGACCTGAACAACCTGTTATAATAGATACACAGAGAGGACAGACATGACCTGAACAACCTGTTATAATAGATACATAGA
>NW_027034442.1:0-8029 GCF_034236695.1 Oncorhynchus nerka | reverse complement strand
CTTGGACTGTTAGTTAGATGTTAGTAGGCAGGCTATCATCATATTTCCCCATCACTTTGAGCCGGCGGCGGGAGGCAGTATACATATATAAATAATGAAGTCCTACCTTGCTTCTTAAGGCAAGCCAAAATCCATCCATAGAACCGTGGAGCAATTATTTTATATAAAAAGACTTAAGTCATTCATTACCCAGCACTTGTCTCTAGTCATATTAGCAACACATCCTAGTTGTTGAAAATAGATTCCCCCTCTAGGTTTCTAATGGAAATGTTCATCTCCGTCACACATGGCGTTCCGCTCGTATTGGGTGAGCTGAACGGTGTTGTCCTGAGTTTACATGTTGGTGAATGTTTGAAAATGACGTTCTATTATGGGTTTTCATTACAGCCGTTAGAAAGTGTTCAATACCAGGCTATAGCCTTTTGACTGGAAGGTGATTGGCTTGGTATTTATAATGTTTCCATTAAATGGTTAATGAAAGATGTCCATTCCTTGTATGCACACATAGTATTTTGTGGTTCCTGGGCCAGGTATAAGGGCAATAATGTTAAGGCAATGGGGCTAAAAGTAATTATATTGTTAGGATAATCATGGCCTGTGGACCCAGGTGAGGTGGGGGTTATGAATACACAACAGACCAGACTACTTGCAACCTAATGAGCCTACAGCAGGGGTTCCTGGGACCATGCATTTCCAACCTAATAGGCCTACACCAGGGGTTCCTGGGACCATGCATTTCCAACACTAATAGACCTACACCAGGGTTCACTGGGACCATGCATTCAACCTAATAGGCCTACCAGGGGTTCCTGGGACCATGCATTCCACACTAATAGACCTACACCAGGGGTTCCTGGGACCATGCATTCCAACCTAATAGGCTTACACCAGGGGGTTCCTGGGACCATGCATTTCACACTAATAGACCTACACCAGGGGTTCCTGGGACCATGCATTCCACACTAATAGGCCTACCAGGGGGTCCTGGGACCATGCATTCAACCTATTAGGCCTACACCAGGGGTCCCTGGGGCCATGCATTCCAACCTAAATACGTCTACCAGGGGGTGCCTGGGACCATGCATTCCACGCTATTAGGCCCCTGCACCAGGGTTCCTGGGACCATGCATTCACGCTAATAGCCCTACACAGGGTTTCCTGGGAACATGCATTCCACGCTAATAGGCTTACACCAGGGGTTCCTGGACCATGCATTCCCATACTAATAGGCCTACACCAGGGGTTCCTGGGAACATGCATTCCACACTAATAGGCCTACACCGGGGGTTCCTGGGACCATGCATTCCACACTAATAGGCCTACACCAGGGGGTTCCTGGGACCATGCATTCCACACTAATAGGCCTACACCAGGGGGTTCCTGGGAACATGCATTCCACACTAATAGGCCTACACCAGGGGGTTCCTGGGACCATGCATTCTAACCTAAGACGCCTACACCAGGGGGTTCCTGGGACCATGCATTCCAACCTAATAGGCCTACACCAGGGGGTCCCTGGGACCATGCATTCCACGGTAATAGGCCTACACCAGGGAGTTCCTGGGACCATGCATTCCACGCAAGGCTATAAAGTTGTTAAAAGCATGAAATGTTGCCATGCAAATAAACCATGGCTAGCCAACACAGACATTATAGATTGGTAAGTAGACAAGATCCTAAATAATTGAAATGCAAAACCTTTTATTTTAATTCTGTGTATTCTGCAATGTAAGATGACACAATTACTATCTGTTATCTCCTTCAACCCCGTGTCATAAAGACAGGACACATCTGCTAACTGGCTGTCTACATGATATGGTGCAACGGTTACAACACAATAAGATCCACTCAAACTGCAATGAAAAAGCGACATACTTCAGCAGCACCCTCCATTTAGACAACGTCATATCCAGCCACGAGAATACAGAAGCAAGAGCTGTCAGAGTTCTACGTGTTCCCCCACGAGAATACAGAAGCAAGAGCTGTCAGAGTTCTACGTGTTCCCCCACGAGAATACAGAAGCAAGAGCTGTCAGAGTTCTCGTGTTCCCCCACACGAGAATACAGAAGCCTTAAGAGCTGTCAGAGTTCTACGTGTTCCCCCCACACTTGAGAATACAGAAGCAAGAGCTGTCAGAGTTCTACGTGTTCCCCCAGCATTTCTGAATTGTAGTCATCGTCGTTGATGAAGTGCTTAAAGCTACACGTCTGTATCGGTCTCTTTCAAAAGGAAAACAGTGACATTTTGTTCCTTCTTAAAGCCACGGACTGAAAACACACATGCACAGTTGTTACTCATCTCCAATGTTATTGCAGTCGGTCCACATAAAAATAATACTGATCACTTCAGATGGAAATAACACATTTCCTGTCTCAAAACCTATAATACTTTTGATTATATATATTTTTATTTTAAAAAGAGCTCATTTGGCCATATGCTTTCAATAAAGCAAAAGAATTTGTCCACAATTCCCAGGTTTCTCAATCGCTCTGACCAACAATTAGGCTAGTGCACAACAAAACACCACGAGTCACGTGACCCTTTTATCTTGACCTCTTTCCAGTTCTAGACGCCAGGAAAGGAAGGCAAAAAGATCCACCTAACTAGTCAATGTATGGAATCACTTGGGAAATTTAGAATTTTAGGTTAACTTACCTTTTAAAACTGATAAATATCTCAAGACAAAAAATGTGTATGTAGAAAAGCATGAAACTGCAAATGTCTCTGCCCCATAGCAAAATGTGTTGATGCAGGAAGTTATCAGAATGTGTTACTGTAGGAAGTTAGCTGGCTTCTGAATCAACACATGTTGCTATGGGGCAGAGAAATTCCCACACTTAGGAGCCTTTCACTTATACTGTGTCTTCAAAATACCCCCATCAAGAGAGGCATAATGTCAAACTGTGGAACTGCAGAAATGCATTTTAACATGCAGAAAATTCTAGAGGACCTGGAGCTGGTTGCTTGTCAAGAAATATAACCATCCCTTATTGATTAAATAGAGCTAACTATTACAGGTTTTATTTAACTAGGCAAGTCGGTTTTAAGAACAAATTATTTTCAATGACGGCCTAGGAACAGTGGGTTAACTGCCTTGTTCAGGGCAGAACGGCAGATTTCTTTCCCCTTGTCAGCTCGGGGATTCAATCCAGCAACCTTCAGTTCCTGGCCCAACGCTCTAACCACTAGGCAACTGTATGGTGGCAAGAGCACACAACTGCTTCCACAGCTCAGTGCCGTGTGGAAAGAAACGTGTTCCAATGAGCCCAGTCACTGGACAACATGTCGAAATGCAATCTGGGAAAAGACAACAGTTTTGATGGTAATAACTGAAAAGAGGATCCAAGCTATCCACTGCTGTATGATCTATTCCTCAACTGCAATTGGCAGTGTTGCACAATAGAGTGTCCGGCATGACAAAGGAACATCGGCCATTCAAATGAATAAAGGGTAGGCCTCCATCCTCTTTAACAATGTACACAGTTAAACTATTTATAAAACACCGCATCAGCCACTCAAATGCATAAAGGGTAGGCCTACATCCTCTTTAACAATGTACACAGTTAAACTATTTATAAAACACCGCATCAGCCACTCAAATGAATAAAGGGTAGGCCTCCATCCTCTTTAACAATGTACACAGTTAAACTATTTATAAAACACCGCATCAGCCACTCAAATGCATAAAGGGTAGGCCTCCATCCTCTTTAACAATGTACACAGTTAAACTATTTATAAAACACCGCATCAGCCACTCAAATGCATAAAGGGTAGGCCTCCATCCTCTTTAACAATGTACACAGTTAAACTATTTATAAAACACAGCATCAGCCATTCAAATGCATAAAGGGTAGGCCTCCATCCTCTTTAACAATGTACACAGTTAAACTATTTATAAAACTTCAAAAAAACAAGCTGCCTCATGCTACAGAAACAGGGGATTGGGCTCCTGTCTTGTGCTGTTCTGGCTCGTACCAGGCTACTTAACTAAACTCGGTCTCTGTGTGGGCGTGCCTGTCCATCGTGTGTCTGTCTTCTCTCTGTGTGGTGTTCTGTGATAACGCTGACTGTAACCCCCTGCTGGAGCCACCATGCTGACTGTAACCCCCTGCTGGAGCCACCATGCTGACTGTAACCCCTGCTGGAGCCACCATGCTGACTGTAACCCCCTGCTGGAGCCACCATGCTGACTGTAACCCCCTGCTGGAGCCACCATGCTGACTGTAACCCCCTGCTGGAGCCACCATGCTGACTGTAACCCCTGCTGGAGCCACCATGCTGACTGTAACCCCTGCTGGAGCCACCATGCTGACTGTAACCCCCTGCTGGAGCCACCATGCTGACTGTAACCCCTGCTGGAGCCACCATGCTGACTGTAACCCCCTGCTGGAGCCACCATGCTGACTGTAACCCCCTGCTGGAGCCACCATGCTGACTGTAACCCCTGCTGGAGCCACCATGCTGACTGTAACCCCCTGCTGGAGCCACCATGCTGACTGTAACCCCTGCTGGAGCCACCATGCTGACTGTAACCCCCTGCTGGAGCCACCATGCTGACTGTAACCCCCTGCTGGAGCCACCATGCTGACTGTAACCCCCTGCTGGAGCCACCATGCTGACTGTAACCCCTGCTGGAGCCACCATGCTGACTGTAACCCCTGCTGGAGCCACCATGCTGACTGTAACCCCCTGCTGGAGCCACCATGCTGACTGTAACCCCTGCTGGAGCCACCATGCTGACTGTAACCCCCTGCTGGAGCCACCATGCTGACTGTAACCCCCTGCTGGAGCCACCATGCTGATTGTGATTACCCATGATTAAAATTCTGCCTAAATAACTTTCTCCTGTGATCTCGCCCACGAGCCTGTAGTCGCCACTTGGTACTGGCCCGGTGTGCTACTGGCAAATTTACCTGAATGTCAAGCCCTGGTGTGTGTGTGTGAGCGAGGCCAGGTGTGTGCTAGAGACAGGACAGCTGTATGTATCGTGCATGTGTGAGAGCGTGACAGGACAGCTGTGTGTGAGAGCGTGACAGGACAGCTGTGTGTGAGAGCGTGTGTGAGTGTGTGACAGGACAGCTGTGTGTGAGAGCGTGTGAGAGCGTGACAGGACAGCTGTGTGTGAGAGCGTGACAGGACAGCTGTATGTGAGAGCGTGTGTGAGTGTGTGACAGGACAGCTGTGTGTGAGAGCGTGTGAGTGTGTGACAGGACAGCTGTGTGTGAGAGCGTGACAGGACAGCTGTGTGTGAGAGCGTGACAGGACAGCTGTGTGTGAGAGCGTGTGTGAGTGTGTGACAGGACAGCTGTGTGTGAGAGCGTGTGAGAGCGTGACAGGACAGCTGTGTGTGAGAGCGTGACAGGACAGCTGTATGTGAGAGCGTGTGTGAGTGTGTGACAGGACAGCTGTGTGTGAGAGCGTGTGAGAGTGTGTGACAGGACAGCTGTGTGTGAGAGCGTGACAGGACAGCTGTGTGTGAGAGCGTGTGAGTGTGTGACAGGACAGCTGTGTGTAATGTGTGTGTGAGAGCGTGACAGGACAGCGGTATGCATCGTGTGTGTGAGTACTACTCACATGAAGAACAGTGTGGTGGCTGCCATCAGATCAAATCAAATCAAATCTTATTTGTCACATACACATGGTTAGCAGATGTTAATGCGAGTGTAGCGAAATGCTTGTGCTTCTAGTTCCGACAATGCAGTGATAACCAACAAGTAATCTAACTAACAATTCCAAAACTACTGTCTTATACACAGTGTAAGGGGATAAGGAATATGTACATAAGGATATATGAATGAGTGATGGTACAGAGCAGCATACAGTAGATGGTATCGAGTACAGTATATACATATGAGATGAGTATGTAGACAAAGTAAACAAAGTGGCATAGTTAAAGTGGCTAGTGACATAAGAATGCAGTCGATGATCTAGAGTACAGTATATACATATGCATATGAGATGAATAGTGTAGGGTAAGTAACATTATATAAGGTAGCATTGTTTAAAGTGGCTAGTCATATATTTACATCATTTCCCATCAATTCCCATTATTAAAGTGGCTGGAGTTGGGTCAGTGTCAATGACAGTGTGTTGGCAGCAGCCACTCAATGTTAGTGATTGCTGTTTAACAGTCTGATGGCCTTGAGATAGAAGCTGTTTTTCAGTCTCTCGGTCCCAGCTTTGATGCACCTGTACTGACCTCGCCTTCTGGATGATAGCGGGGTGAACAGGCAGTGGTTTGGGTGGTTGATGTCCTTGATGATCTTTATGGCCTTCCTGTAACATCGGGTGGTGTAGGTGTCCTGGAGGGCAGGTAGTTTGCCCCGGTGATGCGTTGTGCAGACCTCACTACCCTCTGGAGAGCCTACGGTTGAGGCGGAGCAGTTGCCGTACCAGGCGGTGATACAGCCCGCCAGGATGCTCTCGATTGTGCATCTGTAGAAGTTTGTGAGTGCTTTTGGTGACAAGCCGAATTTCTTCAGCCTCCTGAGGTTGAAGAGGCGCTGCTGCGCCTTCTTCACGACGCTGTCAGTGTGAGTGGACCAATTCAGTTTGTCTGTGATGTGTATGCCGAGGAACTTAAAACTTGCTACCCTCTCCACTACTGATCCATCGATGTGGATAGGGGGTGTTCCCTCTGCTGTTTCCTGAAGTCCACAATCATCTCCTTAGTTTTGTTGACGTTGAGTGTGAGGTTATTTTCCTGACACCACACTCCGAGGGGCCCTCACCTCCTCCCTGTAGGCCGTCTCGTCGTTGTTGGTAATCAAGCCTACCACTGTTGTGTCGTCCATAAACTTGATGATTGAGTTGGAGGCGTGCATGGCCACGCAGTCGTGGGTGAACAGGGAGTACAGGAGAGGGCTCAGAACGCACCCTTGTGGGGCCCCGTGTTGAGGATCAGCGGGAGGAGATGTTGTTGCCTACCCTCACCACCTGTGGGCGGCCCGTCAGGAAGTCCAGTACCCAGTTGCACAGGCGGGGTCGAGACCCAGGGTCTCGAGCTTGATGACGAGCTTGGAGGGTACTATGGTATTGAATGCCGAGCTGTAGTCGATGAACAGCATTCTCACATAGGTATTCCTCTTGTCCAGGTGGGTTAGGGCAGTGTGCAGTGTGGTTGAGATTGCATCGTCTGTGGACCTATTTGGGCGGTAAGCAAATTGGAGTGGGTCTAGGGTGTCAGGTAGGGTGGAGGTGATATGGTCCTTGACTAGTCTCTCAAAGCACTTCATGATGACGGAAGTGAGTGCTACGGGCGGTAGTCGTTTAGCTCAGTTACCTTAGCTTTCTTGGGAACAGGAACAATGGTGGCCCTCTTGAAGCATGTGGGAACAGCAGACTGGTATAGGGCTGTGTGTGTGTGTGTGTGAGTACTACTCACATAAAGACCAGTGTGGTGGCTGCCATCAGGGCTGTGTGTGTGAGTACTACTCACATAAAGACCAGTGTGGTGGCTGCCATCAGGGCTGTGTGTGTGTGAGTACTACTCACATAAAGACCAGTGTGGTGGCTGCCATCAGGGCTGTGTGTGTGTGAGTACTACTCACATAAAGACCAGTGTGGTGGCTGCCATCAGGGCTGTGTGTGTGAGTACTACTCACATAAAGACCAGTGTGGTGGCTGCCATCAGGGCTGTGTGTGTGTGAGTACTACTCACATAAAGACCAGTGTGGTGGCTGCCATCAGGGCTGTGTGTGTGAGTACTACTCACATAAAGACCAGTGTGGTGGCTGCCATCAGGGCTGTGTGTGTGTGAGTACTACTCACATAAAGACCAGTGTGGTGGCTGCCATCAGGGCTGTGTGTGTGTGAGTACTACTCACATAAAGACCAGTGTGGTGGCTGCCATCAGGGCTGTGTGTGTGAGTACTACTCATAAAGACCAGTGTGGTGGCTGCCATCAGGGCTGTGTGTGTGAGTACTACTCACGGGGCTGTGTGTGTGAAAGACCAGTGTGGTGGCTGCCATCAGGGCTGTGTGTGTGAGTACTACTCACATAAAGACCAGTGTGGTGGCTGCCATCAGG
>NW_027034441.1:0-8026 GCF_034236695.1 Oncorhynchus nerka | reverse complement strand
AATACTAGGAATAGGTTGTCCACCATCTGTGGGGTATTCAGTTGGTAAGAGACAGACATTCAGTCAATACTAGGAATAGGTTGTCCTCCATCTATGTGGTATTCAGTTGGTAAGAGACAGACATTCAGTCAATACATAGGAATAGGTTGTCACTCCATCCATGTGGTATTCAGTTGGCAAGAGTCAGACATTCAGTCAATACTAGGAATAGGTTGTCCTCCATCTATGTGGTATTCAGTTGGTAAGAGACAGACATTCAGTCAATACTAGGAATAGGTTGTCCACCATCTATGTGGTATCCAGTTGTTAAGAGACAGACATTCCCAGTCAATCACTAGGAATAGGTTGTCCTCCATCTATGTGGTATTCAGTTGGTAAGAGACAGACATTCAGTAAATACTAGGAATAGATTGTCCACCATCTATGTGTTGTCCAGACAGAACAGTATTCAGTTGGTAAGAGACAGACATTCAGTCAATACTAGGAATAGGTTGTCCTCCATCTATGTGGTATTCAGTTGGTAAGAGACAGACATTCAGTCAATACTAGGAATAGGTTGTCCTCCATCTATGTGGTATTCAGTTGGTAAGAGACAGACATTCAGTCAATACTAGGAATAGGTTGTCCACCATCTATGTGGTATTCAGTTGGTAAGAGACAGACATTCAGTCAATACTAGGAATAGGTTGTCCACCATCTATGTGGTATTCAGTTGGTAAGAGACAGACATTCAGTCAAT
This sequence comes from Oncorhynchus nerka, assembly GCF_034236695.1. Taxonomy (NCBI): domain Eukaryota; kingdom Metazoa; phylum Chordata; class Actinopteri; order Salmoniformes; family Salmonidae; genus Oncorhynchus; species Oncorhynchus nerka. Next base: position 7,287 of record NW_027034441.1, on the reverse strand, counting down.
ACCAGGAATAGGTTGTCCACCATCTATGTGGTATTCAGTTGGTAAGAGACAGACATTCAGTCAATACCAGGAATAGGTTGTCCACCATCTATGTGGTATTCAGTTGGTAAGAGACAGACATTCAGTAAATACTAGGAATAGGTTGTCCACCATCTATGTGGTATTCAGTTGGTAAGAGACAGACATTCAGTGAATACCAGGAATAGGTTGTCCTCCATCTATGTGGTATTCAGTTGGTAAGAGACAGACATTCAGTAAATACTAGGAATAGGTTGTCCACCATCTATGTGGTATTCAGTTGGTAAGAGACAGACATTCAGTCAATACTAGGAATAGGTTGTCCACCATCTATGTGGTATTCAGTTGGTAAGAGACAGACATTCAGTCAATACTAGGAATAGGTTGTCCTCCATCTATGTGGTATTCAGTTGGTAAGAGACAGACATTCAGTCAATACTAGGAATAGGTTGTCCACCATCTATGTGTTGTCCAGACAGAACAGTATTCAGTTGGTAAGAGACAGACATTCAGTCAATACTAGGAATAGGTTGTCCACCATCTATGTGTTATCCAGACAGAACAGTATTCAGTTGGTAAGAGACAGACATTCAGTCAATACCAGGAATAGGTTGTCCACCATCTATGTGGTATTCAGTTGGTAAGAGACAGACATTCAGTCAATACTAGGAATAGGTTGTCCACCATCTATGTGGTATTCAGTTGGTAAGAGACAGACATTCAGTGAATACCAGGAATAGGTTGTCCTCCATCTATGTGTTGTCCAGACAGAACAGAGAAATAGGCAAAATAACATTTCGATTTAGAGCAATAAAGAAATGGAATAAATTAACTGAGCAAACCAGAAACCTTTCAATATATACATTTAAACATGATTTTAAAACGATTTAAATATAGCACATAGAAATGTTGTGGGACTATAGCAGATGAAGAATCAATATGTTTTAGATGGAGTATTTATTGGGTCATTATATTAGTATATTATGTATGTTTGTAATAGTGTGTTATATGTGTTCGTATTATGAATTGTATTTTAATGTTTAAGGACTTTTGGATGATTCGTCCAAATGAGGACTATAAGAGATCCAAATCTCTCTCTCTCCTTTTCTCTCTCTTTTCCCTCCTTGCACGATCTCTCTCCTGTTCTCTCTCTCTCTCTCCTGCTCTCTCTCTCTCTCTCTCCTGTTCTCTCTCTCTCTCCTTTTCTCTCTCCTTTCCCCTCCTTGCACGATCTCTCTCCTGTTCTCTCTCGCTCCTGTTCTCTCTCTCTCCTGTTCTCTCTCTCTCTCCTGTTCTCTCTCTCTCTCCTTTTCTCTCTCCTTTCCCCTCCTTGCACGATCTCTCTCCTGTTCTCTCTCGCTCCTGTTCTCTCTCTCTCTCTCTCTCTTTTCTCTCTCCTTTCCCCTCCTTGCACGATCTCGCTCCTGTTCTCTCTCTCTCTCTCTCTCTCTCCTTTTCTCTCTCCTTTCCCCTCCTTGCACAATCTCTCTCCTGTTCTCTCTCTCTCCTGTTCTCTCTCTCTCCTGTTCTCTCTCTCTCTCCTGTTCTCTCTCTCTCTCCTTTTCTCTCTCCTTTCCCCTCCTTGCACGATCTCTCTCCTGTTCTCTCTCTCTCCTGTTCTCTCTCTCTCTCTCTCTCTCTCCTTTTCTCTCTCCTTTCCCCTCCTTGCACGATCTCTCTCCTGTTCTCTCTCTCTCCTTTTCTCTCTCCTTTCCCCTCCTTGCACGATCTCTCTCCTGTTCTCTCTCTCTCCTGTTCTCTCTCTCTCCTTTTCTCTCTCCTTTCCCCTCCTTGCACGATCTCTCTCCTGTTCTCTCTCTCTCTGTTCTCTCTCTCTCCCTGTTCTCTCTCGCTCTCTCCTGTTCTCTCTCTCTCTCCCTTTTCTCTCTCCTTTCCCTCCTTGCACGATCTCTCCTGTTCTCTCTCGCTCCTGTTCTCTCTCTCTCTCTCTCTCTCCTTTCTCTCCTTCCTCCTTTTGCACGATCTCTCTCCTGTTCTCTCTCTCTCCTTTCTCTCTCATTTCCCTCTCCTTGCACGATCTCGCTCCTGTTCTCTCTCTCTCTCTCTCTCTCTCCTTTTCTCCCCTTTTTCTCTTCTGGCAATGCACCTTCTCTCTGTTCTCTCTCTCCTGTTCTCTCTCTCTCCTGTCTTTCTCTCTCTCTCTCCTGTTCTCTCTCTCTCCCTTTCTCCTTCTCCTGCACGATCTCTCTCCCTGTTCTCTCTCTCTGTTCTCCTGTTCTCTCTCTCTCTCCTTTCTCTCTCCTTTCCCTCCTTGCACGATCTCTCTCCTGTTCTCTCTCTCTCCTTTTCTCTCTCCTTTCCCCTCCTTGCACGATCTCTCTCCTGTTCTCTCTCTCTCCTGTTCTCTCTCTCTCTCTCTCCTTTTCTCTCTCCTTTCCCCTCCTTGCACGATCTCTCTCCTGTTCTCTCTCTCTCCTGTTCTCTCTCTCTCCTGTTCTCTCGCTCTCTCCTGTTCTCTCTCTCTCTCTCCTTTTCTCTCTCCTTTCCCCTCCTTGCACGATCTCTCTCCTGTTCTCTCTCGCTCCTGTTCTCTCTCTCTCTCTCTCTCTCTCTTTTCTCTCTCCTTTCCCCTCCTTGCACGATCTCTCTCCTGTTCTCTCTCTCTCCTTTTCTCTCTCCTTTCCCCTCCTTGCACGATCTCGCTCCTGTTCTCTCTCTCTCTCTCTCTCTCTCCTTTTCTCTCTCCTTTCCCCTCCTTGCACAATCTCTCTCCTGTTCTCTCTCTCTCCTGTTCTCTCTCTCTCCTGTTCTCTCTCTCTCTCCTGTTCTCTCTCTCTCTCCTTTTCTCTCTCCTTCCTTTCCCCTCCTTGCACGATCTCTCCTGTCTCTCTCTCTCTCTCTCTCTCTCCCTCTCTCTCCTTTCCCCTCCTTGCACGATCTCTCTCCTGTTCTCTCTCTCTCCTCTTTTCTCTCTCCTTCCCCTCCTCTTGCACGATCTCTCTCCTGTTCTCTCTCTCCTGTTCTCTCTCTCTCTCTCCTTTCTCCTTTCCCTCCTTAAAATGATCTCTCCTGTTCTCTCTCTCTCTCCTGTTCTCTCTCTCTCTCTCCTTTCTCTCCTTTCCCTCGCATCTATCTCTCCTGTTCTCTCTCCTGTTCTCTCTTTCTCTCTCCTTCCTTGCACGATATCTCTCCTGTTCTCTCTCTCTCTCCTTTTCTCTCTCCTTTCCTCTCCTTGCACGATCTCTCTCCTGTTCTCTCTCTCTCTCTCTCTCTCCTGTTCTCTCTCTCTCCTTTTCTCTCCTTTTCCCTCCTTGCACGATCTCTCCTGTTTCTCTCTCTCTCTCCTGTTCTCTCTCCCTTTTCTCTCTCCTTTCCCCTCCTTGCGATCTCTCTCCTGTTCTCTCTCTCTTCTGTTCTCTCTCTCTCTCTCTCCTTTTCTCTCTCCTTTCCCCTCCTCCTTGCACGATCTCTCTCCTGTTCTCTCTCTCTCCTGTTCTATCTCTCTATCTCTATCCTTTCTCTCTCTCTCCTTTTCCCTCCTTGCACGATCTCTCTCCCTGTTCTCTCTCTCTCCCTTTTCTCTCTCCTTTCCCCTCCTTGCACGATCTCTCTCCTGTTCTCTCTCTCTCTCTCCTTGTTCTTCCTCCTTTCCCTCCTTGCACGATCTCTCTCTGTTCTCTCTCTCTCCTTTTCTCTCTCTTTCCCCTCCTTGCACCTCTCTCCTGTTCTCTCTCTCTCACCCTGTTCTCTCCCTTTCTCTCCTTGCACGATCTCTCCTGTTCTCTCTCTCCTTTTCTCTCTCTCCTGTTCTCTCTCTCTCTCCTGTTCTCTCTCTCTCTCCTCTCTCCTGTTCTCTCTCCTTTCCCCTCCTTGCACGATCTCTCTCCTTGTTCTCTCTCTCTGTTCCTCTCTTTCCTCTCCCTTGCACGATCTCTCTCCTGTTCTCTCTCTCTCTCTCCTTTCTCTCTCCTGTTCTCTCTCTCTCTCTCTCTCTCCTGTTCTCTCTCTCTCCTGTTCTCTCTCCTTTCCTCTCCTTGCACGATCTCTCTCCTGTTCTCTCTCATTTTCTTTCAGTTTCAATTTAAGGGCTTTATTGGCATGGTAAACGTATGTTAACATTGCCAAGGCAAGTGAAGTAGATAATAAACAAAAGTGAAATAAACTATTAAAAATGAACAGTAAACATTACACTCACAAGTTCAGAAAGAACAAATACTTGTCCTATTATGGATTTATTACAGTGTTGTAATGATGTGAAAATAATTTAAGTACAAAAGGGAAAATAAATAAGCATAAATATGGGTCGTATTTACAATGGTGTTTGTTCTTCACTGGTTGACCTCTTCTTGTGGCAACAGGTCACACGTAGTGTATTTCTGTATTGTTTTAGTGATTCACCATAGTGAAGGCGTAGACTCAGGTTTTCTGGATCTCTGTGTTTTTGGTTGGACAGGTTTCTCCATTTCTTTCTTAGGTTTTTGCATTCTTCATCAAACCATTGTTGTTAATGTTCAAGGGGTTGTCTGCTTGAAATGTTTAGATTTGATAGGGAAGCTGTGGTCAAATAAACTGGTTAGGTTTTCTACTATCAAGTTTACACCTTCACTATTACAGTGAAACATTATGTCCAGGAAATTGTCTAGAAGGGATTGAATTTGTTGTTCCCTAATTTTTTGGTAGATTTCCACACTACTTTCCTTCCATCTATAGCATTTCTTAATATTATTCAGTTCCTTTGGCTTTGATGCCTCATGATTGAGCATTGCTAGGTTCAAGTAGACTGTGATTTTTCTGTGATCTGATAGGGGTGTCAGTGGGCTGACTGTGAACGTTCTAATAGACTCTGGGTTGAGGTCAGTGATAAAGTAGTCTACAGTACTACTGCCAAAAGACAAGGTATAGGTGTACCTACCGTAGGAGTCCGCTCGAAGGCTACCATTGACTATGTACATACCCAGCGTGCGACAGAGCTATAGGTGTACCTACCATAGGAGTCCCCTCGAAGCCTACCATTGACTATGTACATACCCAGCGTGCGACAGAGCTGCAGGAGTTGTGACCCGTTTTTGTTGGTTATGTTGTCATAGTTGTGCCTAGGGGGGCATATGGGGGTTGGAATGCTGTCACCTCCAGTTAGGTGTTTGTCCCTCTGTGTGCTGAGGGTTCTTGTCCAGTTCTGGCATTTAGGTCACCACAGACTAGTACATGTCCCTGGGCCTGGAAATGATTAATTCCCCCTCCAGGATGGAGAAGCTGTCTTCATTAAAGTATGGGGATTCTAGTGGAGGGATATAGGTAGAACACATGAGGACATTTTTCTTTGTTGAGATCATTTCCTTTTGAATTTCAAGCCAGATGTAAAATGTTCCTGTTTTGACCAATTTAATAGAGTGAGTTAGGTCTGTTCTATACCAAATTAGCATTCCCCTGTCTCTTCCTCATTTCACACCTGGTAGTTTGGTGGCTGTGACCACCAGCTCTCTGTAACCTAGAGGGCAACCAGTGGGTCCGTCTCCTTTATACCATGTTTCTTGTAGGATGACTCTCTCTCTCTCCGTCTCTCTCGTCTCTCTCTCTCTCTCTCTCTCTCTCTCTCTCTCTGTCTCTCTGTCTCTCTCTCTCTCTCTCTCTCTCTCTCTCTCTCTCTCTCCCCCTCTCTCTCTCTCTCTCAATTCAATCTCTCTCAATTCAAACATGTTAACATTGAGTTTTAATGACTCCAACCTAAGTGTATGTAAACTTCCGACTTCAACTGTATTCTCTCTCTCTCTCTCTCTAACTCAATTCAATTCAAGGGGCTTTATTGTCATGGGAAACATGTGTTAACATTGCCAAAGCAAGTGAGGTAGATAATATACAAAAGTGAAATAAACAATAGAAATGAACAGTAAACATTACACATACAGAAGTTTCAAAACAATAAAGACATTACAAATGTCATATTATATACATATACAGTGTTGTAACAATGTACAAATGGTTAAAGTACACAAGGGAAAATAAATAAGCATAAATATGGGTTGTATTTACAATGGTGTTTGTACTTCACTAGTTGCCCTTTTCTTGTGGCAACAGGTCACAAATCTTGCTGCTGTGATGGAACACTGTGGAATTTCACCCAGTAGATATGGGAGTTTATCAAAATTGGGTTTGTTTTCAAATTCTTTGTGGATCTGTGTAATCTGAGGGAAATATGTGTCTCTAATATGGTCATACATTGGGCAGGAGGTTAGGAAGTGCAGCTCAGTTTCCACCTCATTTTGTGGGCAGTGAGCACATAGCCTGTCTTCTCTTGAGAGCCAGGTCTGTCTACGGTGGCCTTTCTCAATAGCAAGGCTATGCTCACTAAGTCTGTACATAGTCAAAGCTTTCCTTAAGTTTGGGTCAGTCACAGTGGTCAGGTATTCTGCCACTGTGTACTCTCTGTGTAGGGCCAAATAGCATTCTAGTTTGCTCTGTTGTTTTGTTAATTCTTTCCAATGTGTCAAGTAATTATCTTTTTGTTTTCTCATGATTTGGTTGGGTCTAATTGTGCTGCTGTCCTGGGGCTCTGTAGGGTGTGTTTGTGTTTGTGAACGGAGCCCCAGGACCAGCTTGCTTAGGGGACTCTTCTCCAGGTTCATCTCTCTGTAGGGTGTGTTTGTGTTTGTGAACGGAGCCCCAGGACCAGCTTGCTTAGGGGACTCTTCTCCAGGTTCATCTCTCTGTAGGGTGTGTTTGTGTTTGTGAACAGAGCCCCAGGACCAGCTTGCTTAGGGGACTCTTCTCCAGGATCATCTCTCTGTAGGGTGTGTTTGTGTTTGTGAACAGAGCCCCAGGACCAGCTTGCTTAGGGGACTCTTCTCCAGGTTCATCTCTCTGTAGGGTGTGTTTGTGTTTGTGAACAGAGCCCCAGGACCAGCTTGCTTAGGGGACTCTTCTCCAGGTTCATCTCTCTGTAGGGTGTGTTTGGTTTGTGAACAGAGCCCCAGGACCAGCTTGCTTAGGGACTCTTCTCCAGGTTCATCTCTCTGTAGGGTGTGTTTGTGTTTGTGAACAGAGCCCCAGGACCAGCTTGCTTAGGGACTCTTCTCCAGGTTCATCTCTCTGTAGGGTGTGTTTGTGTTTCGTGGAACAGAGCCCCAGGACCAGCTTGCTTAGGGACTCTTCTCCAGGTTCATCTCTCTGTAGGGTGTGTTTGTAAGTTTGTGAACAGAGCCCCAGGACCAGCTTGCTTAGGGGACTCTTCTCCAGGTTCATCTCTCTGTAGGGTGTGTTTGTGTTTGTGAACAGAGCCCCAGGACCAGCTTGCTTAGGGGACTCTTCTCC
>NW_027034440.1:0-8025 GCF_034236695.1 Oncorhynchus nerka | reverse complement strand
TGACCCTATTCCCTCCTCTCTTCTCCAGACCATTTCCGGAGACCTTCTCCCTTACCTCGCTCATCAACTCATCCCTGACCGCTGGCTACGTCCCTTCTGTCTTCAAGAGAGCGAGAGTTGCACCTTCTGAAAAAAACCTACCTCGATCCCTCCGATGTCAGCAACAACTACAGACCAGTATCCCTTCTTTCTTTTCTCCAAGCTCCCGAACGTGCCGTCCTTGGCCAGCTCTCCAGCTATCTCTCTCAGAATGACCTTCTTGATCCAAATCAGTCAGGTTTCAAGACTAGTCATTCAACTGAGACTGCTCTTCTCTGTATCACGGAGGCGCTTTTCATCACAAAGCTAACTCTCTCTCTGCTCTCATCCTTCTAGACCTATCGGCTGCCTTCGATACTGTGAACCATCAGATCCTCCTCTCCACCCTCTCCGAGTTGGGCATCTCCCGGCGCGGCCTACGCTTGATTGCGTCCTACCTGACAGTCGCTCCTACCAGGTGGCGTGGCGAATCTGTCTCCCTCACCACGCACTCTCACTATCAGCGTCCCCCAGGCTCTGTTCTAGGCCCTCTTCCTATTCTCGCTATACACCAAGTCAACACTGGCTCTGTCATAACTCATGGTCTCTCCTATCATTGCTAAGCAGACGACACACAATTAATCTTCTCCTTTCCCCCCCTTCTGATGACCAGGTGGCGGAATCGCATCTCTGCATGTCTGGCAGACATATCAGTGTGGATGACGGATCACCACCTCAAGCTGAACCTCGGCAAGACGGAGCTGCTCTTCCTCCCGGGGAAGGACTGCCCGTTCCATGATCTCGCCATCACGGTTGACAACTCCATTGTGTCCTCCTCCCAGAGCGCTAAGAACCTTGGCGTGATCCTGGACAACACCCTGTCGTTCTCAACTAACATCAAGGCGGTGGCCCGTTCTTGTAGGTTCATGCTCTACAACATCCGCAGAGCATGACCCTGCCTCACACAGGAAGCAGCGCAGGTCCTAATCCAGGCACTTGTCATCTCCGTCTGGATTACTGCACTCGCTGTTGGCTGGGCTCCCTGCCTGTGCCATTAAACCCACAACTCATCCAGAACGCCGCAGCCCATCTGGTGTTCAACCTTCCCAAGTTCTCTCCACGTCACCCCGCTCCTCCGCTCTTCCACTGGCTGGTTAGAGCCATCCGCTACAAGACCATGGTGCTTGCCCTCACCGGAGTTTGAGGGGAAATCCACCTCAGCACCCCAGGCCTGATCTGGCCCTACACCCAAACAAGGGCACTGCGTTCATCCACCTCTGGCCTGCTCTAGCCCTACCACCAGGAGGAAGCACAGTTCCCGCAGCTCAGTCAAACTGTTCGCTGCTCTGGCCTCCCCAATGGTGGAACAAACTCCCCTCACACGCCAGGACAGCGGAGTCAATCACCACCTTCCGAGACACCTGAAACCCACCTCTTTCAGGAATACCTAGGATAGGATAGTAATCCTTCTCACCCCCTTAAAAGATCTAGGTACTTTATTGCTTAAGTGGCTGTTCCACTGGGATGTCTTAAGGTGGACGCACCAATTTGTAAGTCGCTCTGGATAAGAGCGCCTCTGCTAAATGACTTAAATGTAATGTAAATGTAATCAGCCGAGGCCTGTAATGCATTTTATGTTCTGAATGAAGTAGGTCTACCTAATTTTTTAAATAACTCACCTAACGCCCCCTTCTGGCTCAGCAGCCTGGTCTCATAGACTAGGCGTAAAGATAGTAAGAAATGTAAATACGGACACTCAAATTAATATAATATGTTATGCTTGGTATGGTAAATATCAGACAGATGGTTACATAAGGCAAAATTAAGAAAGTAGCTTGCTGGTCAGGGTGATGGGTAGGTGTATAACGTAAACGTATATAGCAACTCAAGGTTGCGAGTTCAAATCTCATCAGCACACAATTTCAACTAATTAGCAACTTTCAACAAAACATTACTTTTAGCCCTTTTGAAACTACATTTAGCATGTTAGCTAACCCTTACCTAATCTGCAACTTTTAGCTAACCCTTTACTCAACTAACCTTAATCCTTTAACTCATTTCCAAACTTAACCCTAACCCCTAACTCCTAACCCTAACTCCTAGACTTGCTAAAGTTAGCCAGCTAGCTAACGTTTGCCACCAAGCAATAATTTCTAACATATCATACATTTAGCAAATTCATAACATAACATGCGTTTTTAGTTTCAGAACATAGAATGCAAATTGTCATTACGAACATATCATAGGAAATAGGTGATGGACATCCGCCAAATGACTACATACTATACGAGCAATAACATATCACACTAAATGATGTCTTGGATCTGCACACAGAATAATGCTAAATGCTCCGAGACCAGTTGGGCTCAGTGGCAGTATTTTTAAGAGTGGAAAGGGGATAATGAATTGCCTTTATATAGCCTCAAATACATACAGTATCCAAGTCCATACATGAATTACAAATATTTTAGACTGTTTTGACCTCTTCACCGTTTCCTGCTGCATAACTAAAATCTTTGATGAATTGGGTGCGTTAGATTGAATCCTGTTACTCGCACCACCTCTTTCACCAGAAGAAGGAGACAATTTAAATGAGCTTAGCTGAAATAGACGGACATTCAGCAGTGTTTGCAGGCTCCGATTTCCCTGTGCGCACTCCAAGAGCCTCAATCAGAGTGCTTTCTTGAGAACTAATAAAGGCAGTTTTGCGTCAGAGTGGACCTGTGTTTGTCCTGTATCAAATGATTGTAAGGTTGTGTTTGCACAAAAACAGGGTTTACAATGACTGCAAGTCATTATTAAATCCACTGAAACACTTACGCTGATGGCAATAATGACAGTTACGTAGAACCAACCAGACTAAATTGTCAAAAGGTCCGTCACAAAGAAGACTATTAGGCCTAATAATCATGGCAAATATGAGAAATACATCAACCTTTATTCATTTTACCAAATTAAATGTAGTATTTGTTATACTAATGTTATAGAAAATGACCAGTAAGACACTTTCCATGAGTTGAATTGCCAAACTGTTTATTGCTCTTTAAAACAGATACACAAGGTTACCCGTTGAAAAACCAATTATCCCATGCCTATAGCCTATGTGGACACCTCACAGTTTACATGTTCACTAAATATGTTCTTTCAGAGCCAGCCCATTATACTCTCAATGCAACCCTCAATCTGTTTATCATGCGGTTCTTGCTATTCTAGTCTAAAGGAAACAGAAAATGCTCAAATAATTAGCCTCAGAGCAAACCATTGAAACAACATGATGAGCTAAATTTAGCCATCACCTGGCCTTTTTGTTTGGTGTGGTTGTTATTGTAGAAGGGTTCACAATTAGATGAATGATGAACAGGCTCTGCCACAGCACAGGGGAAAATCACAATGCCTATTGACAGTCCCATCCCCCTCTCAATGATAGATTTCTAAAGCAGCTTGTGTCATTATGTGTGTATTGGATGTCACTGCTGCACAGATTGCACTGACATATCGCGTCCACCTCCACAATATCAGATTTCCATTGTTGGTCTTTTTGTCTTCTCAGTCACAGCCATAGAGATAGATAGAGAACTCATATGTGTATCTGTGCCATTATAGTGTCTGTGACAGCATGGGCATATCCATTTTGAAGTAGTCAATTTTCTTCTTCACGATTAGCTGATTCCTCCTGATGACCCTGGTTGGACATGACTCAACAGGGTCGCCAGGAGGGATCAGCCAGTTAATCTACATGAAATGGTGAAGAGGATCAATGGCGCTGCCCAGAAGCTTATAAGACCTTGGCCACTAGAGGCCTGCAATTCTCTGTGGTCACAGAACAGGGGTTGGTAGAGGCCCAGTGTCAGTGGGCCCTCTTGTGTTCAATACTTGACAATGCAGGCACTGGCAGCAACAAAGAAAACACCCACAATCATTACAACTGCAACCATAATATTATCGTTATTCCACATTAGCAAGTTTATTAGTGTTATAGAGAGGCTAAAGCAGTGATGGCCCAGGACAGAATACCAGCCAGGATCACAAGGTGAGACAGAAGAAGGGTTTCCGCGTTGAATAGCTGACCTGGGGAAAACGGGTATGGTGGACCATCTTTTGGCAGGTCGGGTGTAGATGTAGGGGTGATCCTAAATATCCAAAACAGCTTTAGTCACGAAAGAAATTGGTAAACAATACATTTGAGGTCACTGATAAACAGCTTCTATCTCAGGCCATCAGACTGTTAAACATTCATTACTAGCCGGCCTCCTCCCAGTAGCCTGCTCTGAACCTTGAACACTGTCACTAGCTGGCTACCACCCGGTACTCAACTCTGCACCTTAGAGACTGCCCCTATGTACATATAGTCATTGAACACTTGTCACTTTAAAAATCTTTACATATTATTTTACCCACTTTATACAGTGCATTCAGTGTATTCAAACCCCTTGACTTTATCCACATTTTGTTGCATTACAGCCGTATTCTAAAATGTATTAAATATTCACAAATCGTTCAAAAATTTGGGGGTCACTTAGACACTTCCTTGTTTTTGAAAGAGTTGCAAAAGAAGTGTTACATATTTCATACTGGCAAATAAAATAAAGATTAAGTTGGGCAAAGAACACAGACACACTGGAAGAGAACTCTTACCTAGAAGGCCAGCATCCCGGAGCGCCTCTTCACTGTTGACATTGACTCCCAGTGTTTTTAGGTACTTTTGAATGAAGCTGCAGTTGAGGATATGTGTGTGTGTCTGTTTTCTCAAACTAGACACTCTAATATACTTGTCCTCTTACTCAGTTGCTGAAACCTCCCACTCCTCTTTCTATTCTGGTTAGAGCCAGTTTGCGCTGTTCTGTGAAGGTAGTAGTACACAGCGTTATCTGAGATCTTCAGTTTCTTGCAATTTCTCATGGAATAGCATTAATTTCTCAGACCAAGAATAGACTGACGAGTTTCAGAAGAGTGTATTTTGTTTCTGTCATTTTGAGCCTGTGTCGAACGCACAAATGCTGATGCTCCAGATACTCAACTAGTTAAAGAAGGACAGTTTTACTGCTTCTTTAATAGCACAACAGTTTGCAGCTGTGCTAACATAATTGTAAAAGGGTTTTCTAATGATTAATTAGCCCTTTAAAATGATAAACTCTGATTAGATAAAACAATGTGCCATTGGAACACAGGAGTGATGGTTGCTGATAATGGGCCTCTGTACGCCTATGTAGATATTCCATTAAAATTCAGCCGTTTCCAGCTACAATAGTCATTTACAACATTAGCTTCTCTAGGTAGGGGCAGCATTGGGAATTTTGGATGAAAGTGTGCCCAAATTAAACTGCTCACCAGCCATAGAAGATAGAATATCAATATAATTAGTAGATTTGGATGAAAACCACCTCTGAAGTTTCTAAAACTGTTTGAATGATGTCTGTGAGTATAACAGAACCTGAGAAAAATCCAAGCAGGAAGTGGGAAATCAGGGTTTGTAGTTTTCAACTCTTGCCCTATCGAATACACAGTGTCTACGGGGTCATATTGCACTTCCTAAGGCTTCCACTAGATGTCAACAGTCTTTAGAACCTTGTTTGATGCTCTACTTTGAAGTGGGGTGAATGAGTCAGAGAGGTCTGCCAGAGAGCCACGAGGGCCTCGCGTTCACGTGAGATTTAGCTTGAGTACCATTGCATTTCTGCAGACAAAGGAATTCTCCGGTTGGAACATTATTGAAGATTTATGATAAAAACATCCTAAATATGAATTCTATACATCGTTTGACATGTTTCTACGGACTGTAACGGAACTTTTTGACTTTTCGTCTGCTCCTAGTGATCGCGAATCGTGAGTTTGGATTGTGTACTGAACGCGCAAAACAAAAATGAGGTATTTCGATATAAATGGACATTATCAAACAAAACAAACATTTATTGTGGAACTGGGATTCCTGGGAGTGCATTCTGATGAAGATCATCAAAGGTAAGTGAATATTTATAATGCTATTTCTGACTTCTGTTGACTCCAACATGGCGGATATCTGTTTGGCTTGATTTGTCGTCTGAGCGCCGTACTCAGATTATTGCATGGTTTGCTTTTTCCGTAAAGTTTTTAAAAAATCTGACACAGCAGTTGCATTAAGAAGAAGTGGATCTAAAATTCCATGCATAACAGTTGTATCTTTTACCTATGTTTATTATTCTGTAAATTAATGTGGCTCTCTGCAAAATCACCGGATGTTTTGGAACTACTGAACATAACGTGCCAATGTAAACTCAGATTTTTGTATATGAACTTTATCGAACAAAACATACATGTATTGTGTAACGTGAAGTCCTATGAGTGTCATCTGATGAAGATCATCAAAGGTTAGTGATTCATTTTATCTATATTTCTTCTTTTTGTGACTCCTCTATTTGGCTGGAAAAATGGCTGTGTTTTTATGTGACTTGGCTCTGACCTAACATAATCGTTTGTTTTGCTTTCATCGTAAAGCCTTTTTGAAATCTGACACTGTGGCTGGATTTACAAGTGTATATTTAAAATGATGTACAATACATGTATGTTTGAGGAATTTTAATTATGGGATATCTGTTGTTTTGAATTTGACGCCCTGCAGTTTCACTGGCTGTTGACGAGGTGGGACGCTACCCTAGAGAGGTTTTAACAATGTCTACACTGTATTTCTGATCAATTTGATGTTATTTTAATGGACAAAAATGGTATTAAAAAAAACAAGGACATTTCTAAGTGACCCCAAACTTTTGAACAGTAGTATACATATGTGATGAGTAAAGCAGTATGTAAACATTATTAAAGTGGCCGGTGATTCCATGTCTATGTACTGTACCTCTAAGGTGCAGGGTTGAGTAACTGGGTGGTAGCCAGCTAGTGATTTGTGGGAACGTCTTTAAAGGGATGGTTCACCCAAATTCCAAAAACATATTGGTTTCCTTGTCCTGTAAGCAGTCTATGGACATTAACAATGTCTACACTGTATTTCTGATAAATTTGATGTTATTTTAATGGACAAAAAATGTGCTTTTATTTCAGAAACAAGGACAATTCTAAGTGTTCCCAATTTTTTCACGGTAGTGTATATTTACACGCAATACCCCATAATGACAAAGCAAATGTTTTGCAAATGTATACAAAATAAAAACCGTATTTATATAAGTGTTCAGATCCTTTGCTATGAAACTCGAAATTGAGCTGCATCCTGTTTCCATTGATCATGCTTGAGATGTTTCTCCAACTTGATTGGAGTCCACCTGTGGTAAATTCAGTTGATTGAACATGATTTGGAAAGGCACAACTGCTCATATAAGGTCCCATGAAATGATGTGTAGTGCGGTTGGGGAGCAAAAAAAGCCAAGCCACGAGGTCAAAGGAATTGTCCGTAGATCTCAGAGACAGGATTGTGTCAAGGCACAGATCTGGGGAAGGGTACCAACAAATGTGTGCAGCATTGAAGGTCCCCAAGAACACAGTAGCCTCCATCATTCTTTAATGGAAGAAGTTTGTTACCATCAAGACTCTTCCGGCCAAACTGAGCAATCGGGGGAGAAGGGCCTTGGTCAGGGAGGTGACCAATAATCTAATGGTCACTCTGACAGAGCTCCAGAGTTCCTCTATGGAGATGAGAGAACCTTCCAGAAGGACAACCATCTATGCAGCACTCCACCAATAAGGCCTTTCTGGTAGAGTGGCCAGACGGAAGCCACTCCTCAGTAGAAGGCACATGACAGCCGTCTTCGAGTTTGCCATAAGGCACCTATAGACTCTCAGAGCATGAGAAACAAGATTCTCTTGTCTGATGAAACCAAGATTGAACTCTTTGACCTGAATGCCAAGAGTCACGTCTGGAGGAACCTGTCACCTTCCCTACGGTGAAGTATGGTGGTGGCAGCATCATGCTGTGGGGATGGATTTCAGCGGCAGGGACTGGGAGACTAGTCAGGATCGAGAGAAAGATGAACGGAGCTAAGTACAGAGAGATCTTTGAAGAAAACCTGCTCCAGAGTGGTCAGG
>NW_027034439.1:0-5000 GCF_034236695.1 Oncorhynchus nerka | reverse complement strand
TTGATCTTCTTGAGAGATACATGGAGGGAGAGAGGAAGATGTAAGGACAGGAGAGGAGAGGAAGATGTAAGGACATGGAGGGAGAGGAAGATGTAAGGACATGGAGAGGAAGGAAGATGTAAGGACAGGGAGGAGAGGAAGATGTAAGGACAGGGAGGGAGAGGAAGAT
The DNA here is from genome assembly GCF_034236695.1 of Oncorhynchus nerka. NCBI lineage: Eukaryota > Metazoa > Chordata > Actinopteri > Salmoniformes > Salmonidae > Oncorhynchus > Oncorhynchus nerka. Next base: position 4,831 of record NW_027034439.1, on the reverse strand, counting down.
GTAAGAGATCAGGGGAGGAGGGAGGAAGATGTAAGGACAGGGGAGAGGGGAGAGGAAGGGAAGGAGAGATAGAGAGGAGAGAGAGAGGAGAGAGGGGGAGAGAGAGAGAGGAGGGAGGAGAGAGAGAGGGGAGAGAGAGAGAGAGAGAAGAGCGGAGGGAGGAGAGAGAGGAGGAGGAGAGAGAGAGAGAGAGAGGAGGGAGAGAGGAGAGAGGAAGGAGGAGGAGAGAGAGAGGGGAGGAAGGAGGAGAGGAGAGAGAGGGGGCGAGACAGAGGAGGGAGGAGAGAGAGAGAGGGGGAGGAGCAGAGGAGGGAGGGAGAGAGAGGGGGAGGAGAGAGAGGGGGGGAGGAGACAGAGGAGGGAGGATAGAGAGAGGGGGAGAGAGGAGGGAGTAGAGGAGGGGGAGAGAGGAGGCAGTATAGAGATGGGGAGAGAGAGAGAGGGGGGAGAGAGAGGAGGGAGTAGAGAGAGAGAGAGGAGGGAGGAGAGAGAGGGGGAGAGAGGAGGGAGTAGAGAGAGAGAGAGAGAGAGAGAGAGGAGGGAAGAGCGAGAAATACAGGAAATACAGGGGAGAAACACAACACAGAATAAACATAGAACTGTCTATATAGAATAGACATAGAACTGTCTATATAGAATAGACATATAACAGTCTATATAGAATAGACATAGAACAGTCTATATAGAACAGATAGACCAGACTATATAGAACAGACAGAACAGACTATATAGAATAGACATAGAACAGTCTATATAGAACAGACATAGAACAGTCTATATAGAATAGACATAGAACAGTCTATATAGAACAGACAGAACAGACTATATAGAATAAACATAGAACTGTCTATATAGAATAGACATTTAACAATCTATAGAATAGACATAGCTGCAGGTTGTATAACTTTTTCATTACATTTCATTACATTTCATTATAGTACAACGGTCTGATTTGTCTAATCTTAGCAATTTCCTCTTAGCTAGCTACATAGTCGTCGTTGTATCAAAGATAATTGCGTAATTATCGTATTTCGTCGTCTCCTATCTGTCCAACACGCTCACCGTCTGCCCGTAGCACTGTAGTAACTATCACACTCAACTGAACGTCTTGATTAGTGTAGTGTTAGCTAGCTACATAGCTAGCTACATAGTTGTCTTTGCTGTCTTCGTATCCAAGATAATTGTGTAGCTTAGAGTGTGGAGTCTTAGAGTGATAATTGCGTTATTATCGTATTTCGTCGCGCCCTCCTATCTGCCTAGCAGCTAGCCAGCTAGCATACGTTCACCGGCTACCGTAGCACTGTAGTAACTATCACACTCAACTGAACGACTTGATTAGTGTGTAGTATTAGATAGCTACATAGTTGTCTTTGCTGTCTTCGTATCAAGATAATTGTGTAGTTTAGAGTGTGTAGTCTTAGAGTGATTATCTTAATTCACCGAGGTTAGCTAGCCAGCTATTTTGTCGTCCTTAACGTAGGAGACACTCCTAGCTAGCCAATAGCCAGCCAACGTCTACTGAATAGAACTTTCGCATTCCGGTCGCATTCCGCGTCGCTCCACAGGTAGTATCACTTTTTCATTTCATTTCATTACAGTCCCAACGGTGTGATTTGTTTGATCGTAGCTAGCTACATAGCTAGCTACATAGCCGTCTTTGTTTCAAAGATAATTGTGTAGTCTAGAGCGATTTTCTAGGTTAGCTAGCCAGCTATTGTCGTTCTCCTAACGCAACGTAACGTAACCAACACTGCTAGCTAGCCAGCTAGCTCCCGAAAAGCAGCATTGTAGAAACTTCACACTCAACGGTACGACTTGATTAGGGTCAACAACGCAGCTAGCCTACCCCAGCAGTACTCTATCATTTTAATCATTTTAGTCAATTAGATTCTTGCTACGTAAGCTTAACTTTCTGAACATTCGAGACGTGTAGTCCACTTGTCATTCCAATCTCCTCTGCATTAGCGTAGCCTCTTCTCTAGCCTGTCAACTATGTGTCTGTCTATCCCTGTTCTCTCCTCTCTGCACAGACCATACAAACGCTCCACACCGCATGGCCGCAGCCACCCTAATCTGGTGGTCCCAGCGCGCACGACCCACGTGGAGTTCCAGGTCTCCGGTAGCCTCTGGAACTGCCGATCTGCGGCCAACAAGGCAGAGTTCATCTCAGCCTATGCCTCCCTCCAGTCCTCGACTTCTTGGCTCTGACGGAAACATGGATCACCACAGACAACACCGCTACTCCTACTGCTCTCTCTTCGTCCGCCCACGTGCTCTCGCACACCCCGAGAGCTTCTGGTCAGCGGGGTGGTGGCACCGGGATCCTCATCTCTCCCAAGTGGTCATTCTCTCTTCTCCCCTTACCCATCTGTCTATCGCCTCCTTTGAATTCCATGCTGTCACAGTTACCAGCCCTTTCAAGCTTAACATCCTTATCATTTATCGCCCTCCAGGTTCCCTCGGAGAGTTCATCAATGAGCTTGATGCCTTGATAAGCTCCTTTCCTGAGGACGGCTCACCTCTCACAGTTCTGGGCGACTTTAACCTCCCCACGTCTACCTTTGACTCATTCCTCTCTGCCTCCTTCTTTCCACTCCTCTCCTCTTTTGACCTCACCTCTCACCTTCCCCCTACTCACAAGGCAGGCAATACGCTCGACCTCATCTTTACTAGATGCTGTTCCTCCACTAACCTCATTGCAACTCCTCCAAGTCTCCGACCACTACCTTGTATCCTTTTCCCTCTCGCTCTCATCCAACACTTCCCACACTGCCCCTACTGGATGGTATCGCGCCGTCCCAACCTTCGCTCTCTCTCCCCCGCTACTCTCTCCTCTTCCATCCTATCATCTCTTCCTCTGCTCAAACCTTCTCCAACCTATCTCCTGATTCTGCCTCCTCAACCCTCCTCTCCTCCCTTTCTGCATCCTTTGACTCTCTATGTCCCCTATCCTCCAGGCCGGCTCGGTCCTCCCTCCCGCTCCGTGGCTCGACGACTCATTGCGAGCTCACAGAACAGGGCTCCGGGCAGCCGAGCGGAAATGGAGGAAAACTCGCCTCCCTGCGGACCTGGCATCCTTTCACTCCCTCCTCTCTACATTTTCCTCCTCTGTCTCTGCTGCTAAAGCCACTTTCTACCACTCTAAATTCCAAGCATCTGCCTCTAACCCTAGGAAGCTCTTTGCCACCTTCTCCTCCCTCCTGAATCCTCCTCCCCCCCCCCTCCTCCTCTCTGCAGATGACTTCGTCAACCATTTTGAAAAGAAGGTCGACGACATCCGATCCTCGTTTGCTAAGTCAAACGACACCGCTGGTTCTGCTCACACTGCCCTACCCTGTGCTCTGACCTCTTTCTCCCCTCTCTCCAGATGACATCTCGCGTCTTGTGACGGCCGGCCGCCCAACAACCTGCCCGCTTGACCCTATCCCCTCCTCTCTTCTCCAGACCATCTCCGGAGACCTTCTCCCTTACCTCACCTCGCTCATCAACTCATCCCTGACCGCTGGCTACGTCCCTCCCGTCTTCAAGAGAGCGAGAGTTGCACCCTTCTGAAAAAACCTACACTCGATCCCTCCGATGTCAACAACTACAGACCAGTATCCCTTCTTTCTTTTCTCTCCAAAACTCTTGAACGTGCCGTCCTTGGCCAGCTCTCCCGCTATCTCTCTCAGAATGACCTTCTTGATCCAAATCAGTCAGGTTTCAAGACTAGTCATTCAACTGAGACTGCTCTTCTCTGTATCACGGAGGCGCTCCGCACTGCTAAAGCTAACTCTCTCTCCTCTGCTCTCATCCTTCTAGACCTATCGGCTGCCTTCGATACTGTGAACCATCAGATCCTCCTCTCCACCCTCTCCGAGTTGGGCATCTCCGGCGCGGCCCACGCTGATTGCGTCCTACCTGACAGGTCGCTCCTACCAGGTGGCGTGGCGAGAATCCGTCTCTCTCACCACGTGCTCTCACCACTGGTGTCCCCAGGGCTCTGTTCTAGGCCCTCTCCTATTCTCGCTATACACCAAGTCACTTGGCTCTGTCATAACCTCACATGGTCTCTCCTATCATTGCTATGCAGACGACACACAATTAATCTTTCCTTTCCCCTTCTGATGACCAGGTGGCGAATCGCATCTCTGCATGTCTGGCAGACATATCAGTGTGGATGACGGATCATCACCTCAAGCTGAACCTCGGCAAGACGGAGCTGCTCTTCCTCCCGGGAAGGACTGCCCGTTCCATGATCTCGCCATCACGGTTGACAACTCCATTGTGTCCTCCTCCCAGAGCGCTAAGAACCTTGGCGTGATCCTGGACAACACCCTGTCGTTCTCAAATAACATCAAGGCGGTGGCCCGTTCCTGTAGGTTCATGCTCTACAACATCCGCAGAGTACGACCCTGCCTCACACAGGAAGCGGCGCAGGTCCCAATCCAGGCACTTGTCATCTCCCCGTCTGGATTACTGCAACTCGCTGTTGGCTGGGCTCCCTGCCTGTGCCATTAAACCCCTACAACTCATCCAGAACGCCGCAGCCCGTCTGGTGTTCAACCTTCCCAAGTTCTCTCCCGTCACCCCGCCCGCTCTCTCCACTGGCTTCCAGTTGAAGCTCGCATCCGCTACAAGACCATGGTGCTTGCCTACGGAGCTGTGAGGGGAGGGGAACGGCACCTCAGTACCTCCAGGCTCTGATCAGGCCCTACACCCAAACAAGGGCACTGCGTTCATCCACCTCTGGCCTGCTCGCCTCCCTACCACTGAGGAAGTACAGTTCCCGCTCAGCCCAGTCAAAACTGTTCGCTGCTCTGGCCCCCAATGGTGGAACAAACTCCCTCCC